>NC_083349.1:43688062-43798062 GCF_030254825.1 Meriones unguiculatus
AATTTAGGTTTAGGACATGATTATGAAAATAACTAAGGCTGGACTTTTATTTTCTAGCAAAGAAGCGCTAGCGACAATTTTGTCAGTGAGTTAGAAACCCGAGGGTCCTAGACAAGGTCTACACAGATTCAGCTCCATGTTTTAGTAGCTAATGATGTGGTAAAAATCAAGGATCAGGATATATTCTTGCTTTGCATATATAAGGAAAGCTGTGAAAGGAGGCCTAGGAAAAAACTGTCCCCTGGAAGACTTCAGAGGTATTAGCCCGTCTGACCTTTAAGGGAGTAGGATTAGGTGACAATATCTGGTGTGCCCACTGATGTCTAAACATAAGTAATGGAGTAGGAGCAGGCCAACAAATCAACTTAACTGTGCCAAGTAAAACAAAAGCCAGAGCTGAGCATGCGGCAGAACCTTGAAGGAGTGACCTGGTCAGGGTTCTCAGGTACGCTGCCAGGTGGCCTTGCTTGGCGGAGCTTCTAAGGACGGAGCTGGCGAAGGATCTGCCTGGCTTCCACCACTCAGTGTGCCCTGTGTACCTGACCACTGAGTTCCAGGTGTTGCACTTCCAGGCAGCACGGGAGCAGCAGCTTTGCACTGACCAGTTTGGAGGCTCTTTTGAGACTGTATGTCATCAACAGATATGAGAACATGCCGCATAAATGAAATCAGCTGTGGCGCCCGTTCCACTCAGTGTATCCCAGTGTCCTGGCGATGCGATGGTGAAAATGATTGTGACAATGGAGAAGATGAAGAAAACTGTGGTAAGAAGGCCAGTGTGCAGTGGCATACCCCAACGACCCTTTTCCTAAAGAAAGGTGAACAAGGGATGCTAACTTAAGCCCGAAGACACCGTGCCACTGACTCACTTTTCAGTGGCTTCGCTGTCTGCTCAATATTTGTCCTTCCTAACCACCATAAGACTATGAAAGTCCTTTTTCCTGGCAATTGGCCATTGCCTGGCATGTCTTCCAGGCACACAGAAGCAAGCAGAGAAATCATCTTGGTGCTTACATTCAGCATAGTGCATTTAACATAGCTTAGTGAGGTAGCAGCAATGTGGGCTTTTGTCTTTTATGACAGGAACTCATGGGCCTTCCTTACATTGGCTCAATAAGAGTAGAAGGTGACAGGGCCAGAAGACACAACCATAGGTTTAGTTAGATTAGCTTCTTGGAATAAGGTACTTGAGTATGAGACAAACATTTCCGCCAACTAGAATCCGTGGCTAAGGCAGCATAGAAGCCTGATCTAGCACGTTGCCAGCAAACAGTCTACCCAAGCTTCGTGTCCTGTTATAATACTGTCTCTGAATGCTAGCACTGTTTCCTATTCTTTCATGCTTCTATTCTTGGAAAGTCTATAATGAGGTGTTCCATGTTAAAGGTGAGGTCCTGGGAAAAAATCTGCAGGTTAGAACAAACATTGCTCTCAGTTTTCCTTCAAGCTACTACCCCTTGATGGCGCTTCTAGAACCTGAGCTGATGAGCCTAATGTCAGGCTGCAGTAGTATCCGAGGGAGTCCAGAGTCCTCGCAGGTCAAACACTAGTTGTACAGATCACTTCGTGAGGACAACACCACTGCACCTAGTCCAATGAGTTTCATGTTCAGTCATAGAATTGAGCTTCATACATTGTCATGGCGAGCCCTGGAGCTGCCAAACATTTCCCTCGCAAATCTACACTTTGCTTCCCAAGAGAGTCGTGGTCTCCTGTCCAATTACCAACAAATTGTGACCTTGGTATGTTTGGCAGGAATTTAACCAAAATCCCAACTGGCTGCTATGACTACCTTGTCATCAATAGCACGCAGGGTTGCTAGGCTGTGATTCTGGCCCTAGCAGTGACTTTAAAAAAAAAAAAAAAACTGAAAATTATTAAGATGGTATTCCTAATGCTTATTTAAAAGACCCAAAAGAAAGAAACCGTGTAGAGTGTTCTTTGGTTTGTTTCCTTTTGGATAGTGCCTTAATACCCATTATACATTGCCCATAAAGCTGATGCATTTCCTCAGCTAGTGATGTGCTGTGGGCTGACATGCAATAGGTTGGTCTAGACATAACTCTGCCTTCCAAAATGAAATACCCAATACCAGCTTAAGCTATTGGACACTGTCCCTTTAAGCGTCAGTTGTGGGTCTCATCTCAAATTAGTTTCTAGCCTCCTACTGTTTTCTTGGTCATTTATTTCTGCTCTTATACATGGTATGGCTGCATCTTTTATACTGTGAAACTGTTTTGTCATGTTCCAGATGCTTGTTCTCAGTATCACAGCGCTATAGCTTTTTAAATTAGAAAGCTAAAGTTAATCATCAAAGATCAGTGTGCTTTGATTTGGCGACGAGAAGCTTCTGTTAAAAACCAACGAAGGCTGATGCACCTTCCATGGGGCGTCTTCCCTCTAACAGGCAACATCACATGCAGTGCCGATGAGTTCACCTGCTCCAGTGGCCGCTGTGTCTCCAGGAACTTCGTGTGCAACGGCCAGGACGACTGTGACGACGGCACTGACGAGCTGGACTGCGCGCCCCCGACCTGCGGCGCCCACGAGTTCCAGTGCAGCACATCCTCCTGCATCCCGCTCAGCTGGGTGTGCGATGACGATGCGGACTGCTCGGACCAGTCGGATGAGTCTCTGGAGCAGTGCGGCCGGCAGCCAGTGATCCACACCAGATGCCCCGCCAGTGAGATCCAGTGCGGCTCTGGCGAGTGCATTCACAAGAAATGGCGCTGCGACGGCGATCCGGACTGCAGGGACGGCAGCGACGAGCTCAGCTGCCGTAAGTAGCTTTCCGGTTCTCCTCCACGCGCCGGCAGGCAGCCACGCGGCTGACCCTCATTCCGCCGTGTGGTTACCTCCTTCCGCAGCCTCTCGAACCTGCAGACCTGACCAGTTCGAATGTGAAGATGGCAGCTGCATCCACGGCAGCAGGCAGTGCAACGGCATCCGAGACTGTGTTGACGGCTCTGACGAAGTCAACTGCAAAAACGGTGAGGGGGCTCTCAAGGGCGTTCTGTCAGGCCATTGGCCACTCCAGTCAGACCAACGGGGGGACTTCTCTCCTGTGTTTGGTTTACAGTCAATCAGTGCCTGGGTCCTGGAAAGTTCAAGTGCAGGAGTGGGGAATGCATAGACATCACCAAAGTATGCGACCAGGAGCAGGACTGCAGAGACTGGAGTGATGAGCCCCTGAAAGAATGCCGTAAGTGAGGGGGCTTGCTTGAGGCCACAGCTAAGAGGTTGCGTTCAGCCCGTCGGAGCTGATGCTATTTGGACCTCGTTTAGTGCCCTGTTGAACTCAGGATGAACTAAAATCTAATGGTTAAGCTTGAAGATAAAGCATTACGAAGTGGAACTTCAGCCATTGACAAGCTAACTCAGAGTTTAGGAACTCCTTCAGATAGATAAAAAACAATCGCAAAACTTGACTCAGTCATGCATAACTAACTGATAGCTTCCCATCTAGCCTGAAATGTATAGCTTCAATAATCATAATAATCATCAAATCTTAGAAAAGGCATCGCCGATAGTCCGAGCTTAAATGTGGATAAGACAACTCAATGAAGAATAAGCTGTCATGCTAATTTGGACTCTGGGTTACAAAAGAGAAAACAAAATGAGCACATGAAGTTGGGAGGGAGACGCTTGCAAAGCTTCTTCAGAGGGTTGGGTCGGTAGGGGGTGGTGGATAGAATCAAAATACATTGTATCCATACATGGAAGTCTCAAAGAATAAATTAAAATATTAAAAGCAAAACAAAACAAAACAAAAGCTGTGGGTTGACTTTGCTACCCTTTAATTCCAGATATCAACGAATGCTTGGTCAATAATGGTGGCTGTTCCCATATCTGCAAAGACCTAGTTATAGGCTATGAATGTGACTGTGCAGCTGGGTTTGAACTGATAGATAGGAAAACCTGCGGAGGTGAGTTGAAGCGAAGAGCCTGGCTCTTAGAGGACAGGGGGAGGGGGAACAAGCCTCTAGGGACAGCAAGACTAATTCTAATTTCCCTCCTAGATATTGATGAATGCCAAAACCCAGGGATCTGCAGTCAGATTTGTATCAACTTAAAAGGCGGTTACAAGTGTGAATGTAGTCGTGGCTATCAAATGGATCTTGCCACGGGCGTGTGCAAGGCAGTAGGTAAATGGACTTGGGCTGGTGTTGCTCTGGTACCTTTATGAACCAGTGATTCTGAAAGGTACAACCGGTGGCTGCAGCAGCCAACCTACACATAGCCACACCCCAGAGCAATGCTCCAAAACACCTAGTGGAGCAGGATAGTTTAGATCATCTTCCCACCCATCTGCCTTGGTGCCCCTTTTGCATAGGATGCTATGAATAGTCATCATGTTGGCCTCCAAACAGCACAATTCAAACAAGTACCTGCGATTGTATGCTGCGATCCCAAGACTGCCTCACTAAATAGCGTGGAAGTACTTCCAGATCCTGGGCGGTTGGGACCCCAGGCTGGGTAGTACTGAGATGTTTACCACTATCTTTATAAGTGTTCCTCCGTGGGGAGCAGGTAACTTGGCAGATCCTGCCTGACAGCAAAACTAAAGCAACCTCGTGTCTGTCTTACAGGCAAGGAGCCGAGCCTGATCTTCACTAATCGAAGAGACATCAGGAAGATTGGACTAGAGAGGAAGGAATACATCCAACTTGTAGAACAACTAAGAAACACGGTGGCTCTGGATGCTGACATCGCAGCTCAGAAGCTGTTCTGGGCTGATCTAAGCCAAAGGGCCATCTTCAGGTAACTTTTCAGCAGCAGCATTCCTGACATCTGGGTGGAGAAGTCATTGTCATTGGGCCTGTGGGAAGGGTTGGGGTAAGGGTTGGTTCTCTCTTTGTCTCTAGCTCCAGTCGACCACCTACTTAGCTGGGGGTGTTGAATCCAACACTGGTTTTTTGGCTATTAAATTGCCGTTACTTAGGAATGGACCATTGTTCATGACGTAAAAGATGGCTATGCCTGCAGAAGACATCTGAATTCCTCATATTTCCTCCCCTTTTATAGTTGTGAACTATCTTCTTGTACTACAAATAGCAATGATGATAGCAGTTCTTTCTCAGCAGAAACTGTAGACCTGGGATGATGGCTGCTTAGTCAAATGCTTCTCCTCCTGTTTTGTTGAGCTTGCATCTAGAATTCCTATCCACAACTAGATAAGCTACAGTATTACTAGCTTTCCATCCCCAAGCAGCATGGCTAAATAGTTTCAGTGGGGAGCAATGGAGTTCCCAGGGACCTTTCTGAGTAAAGTCTTTGAACATATTTCATAAGCAGAAAGTCCATTCTCCAGGGTCCAATGGTGACAACTTTTCAATTTCTTGTGACCTATTCTGTTTCAGTGCCTCAATTGATGACAAGGTTGGTAGACATTTTAAAATGATCGACAATGTCTATAATCCTGCAGCCATTGCTGTTGATTGGGTGTACAAGACCATCTACTGGACTGATGCGGCTTCTAAGACTATTTCAGTAGCTACCCTAGATGGAGCCAAGAGGAAATTCCTGTTTAACTCTGACTTGCGAGAGCCTGCCTCCATAGCTGTGGACCCTTTGTCTGGGTTCGTATTCTGTGTTTACCTTCACTTAGCCACGTAGGTCAGGAGCTGTTCTCATAAGGTGTTCATGACCTTTGCTCATAAAGATCTCACTTATTGGAAGAGTGCCCAGGAACAGAGTTACCTGGTTCAAGACACCAATGATAGTGTTCCTTGCCTAGCCCCTCCCACTCCCCCCTCTACCCCTCCAGCCAATTCTCCCTCTTCTTTCATCTCATGTCTCTCCTCTCACTCTCTCCTTTTTCTTCTCCTTCTCTCTCCCTCTCTCCTCTCTCTCCCTTCTTCTCTTCTTCCCTCTTTCTCTCTTTCACACACACTCATGCAATTTATGTATCTTTACAAAATCTGGTATCTACAAGTAGGAGAAAAGATGTGATACTTGTTGTTGGCGTTTTCTGTACTTAATACAGAAAACCTCCAGTTGCCTCCATTTTTCTGAAAAATAAAATAATTTCTTTCTTCTCTATGGCTAAATAAAATTCCATGTGGACATGATAAATTTGAATGAAAATATCTTCTTGAAACCAATCACAATACACAATTGATACATGTGCTAAATAGTAAACTAATAAAAAATGTTGTGAGTAACAAACTATGAGCAGCCCTGGGACAGCCCTTATGTGTGATGGGCTCTTCCAATCTTGCTCCTTCTTTTCCAGCTGCTTTAGATTTGTGCATTATATACACCGAAAGTATGTTTGAATCCATTGTCTACCCAGCTTCTGTACAAATAATCTTGTGTGTGTGTGTGTGTGTGTGTGTGTGTGTGTGTGTGTGAACACTTTGCTGGGTTAGTTAGCTCTGTGTGGTCAAATCTAGGACTTGCAGGAAATACTGGGATTTGCATAGCCCTGTTCCCTCAAGGTTTCTATCTAAAAATGCAAATTGTGAAAGTACAATTGAAAGGAATAGACCTTTGTCAAAATGTTTCACAAATGCAGGCAGCTTAGAAAGTTGACTGTAATCATCACATTTGGCCCCTATGAAATGTCATTAGAACACAATCTTCAAGCTGCTCCTGCAGAGCTTACAGAAAATGCCCCTTTTGTGACTCTGAAAGAATGTGCCTTTTAAAAGGAAATGGAGAGACTTGGGACTTTGGGCTGATACGTACATATCAGATCAACACAGACTAACATGGCTATAACTTGGAAATTATATTATTGTGTCCGATAGTCCTGAGGAGTGGACACAGAGCCTCATACATGGTAGGCCAAATGCTCTACCACTGAGCTGTGCCTCCAACCCTTGTGAATTCCAACTGTTAAGTTTAATTTACTCAAAGCATAATTAGAGCCTTAAGCATCAGCATTCATCTCAAGAGCCTCAAGCTCGAGAGTGTTCTGCTCATTCTTTAAGCTTTTGTTTTAAGTTGCAGCTTTATTTCTTCTAAGCCATTAAGGCATGTTTCTGATTTAACTTTTCCCAGCTTCGTTTACTGGTCAGATTGGGGTGAGCCAGCTAAAATAGAAAAAGCAGGAATGAACGGATTTGATAGGCGTCCACTGGTGACGGAGGACATCCAATGGCCTAATGGAATTACACTTGGTATGTATGTCCTGCTCCCTCACTCAGTAGTCAACTGTCTTCACAGTGTTTAAATGTTTGCCCCTTATAAATTTGAGGTGATTCTTCTAGTTCCACCAATAGCAGCAACTTTGGGAGAGACTGGCTGGGGAAACATGGCAGACTTAACAAACTGGGTGCCAGCAATTTCTGATTGGACTAAAATGCAATGGACACTCAGTGACTCTTGAATCTTTGGGGTTCTCATGTGGAACACTGCAGGCATGGGTGTCTTTGCCTTTCCTGTGTGGTAACTTATAACAGTTTCCTTCTGAATTATCTGAGAAGAGATGGAAAATACAAGCCTTCTCTTTTCTTTCTTTTTTTTTTTCCTTTAAACACTTTTTATAATGTAACATACCTTGATAGTCTTAGCAATCCCATCCCCCCCTAGGGAATGCAGATAGACACATGTGGCTTCACCAGTATCATGTGACCCCATTAAGAACCATAAAACAGAATAGATACTTTGGGTATTTTAAATAGAAGCCGGAGCAGCAACCACTCACATAATGTCAATTATTTTCCTGCCTAGACCTTGTCAAAAGCCGTCTCTACTGGCTGGATTCCAAACTGCACATGCTGTCTAGTGTGGACCTGAATGGTCAAGATCGCAGGATAGTGCTCAAGTCTCTGGAGTTCCTAGCGCACCCTCTTGCACTCACAATATTTGAGGTAAGATGTGTACCTCACATCTAAGAAGAAGCTTTTGGAACAGGTGTGTGGGAAGGGGAAGGAGCCATAGACACCAGAACAACTTTCACCTAAGGCCTGGTATACATTAGACACTAAGTCTTCAAGAGAACTTCAAGAAACTTGTCATTTGCTTCTCTTTCCCTAATCATGAAAAGCTTAGATCTTGATTGGTGTCAATCTTGGGTATATGCATGCTAATTGTAGGGGTTCTGTTTTAGGATCGTGTCTACTGGATAGATGGAGAAAATGAAGCGGTGTATGGTGCCAATAAATTCACTGGGTCAGAGCTGGCTACGCTAGTCAACAACCTCAATGATGCTCAAGACATCATTGTCTACCATGAACTCATCCAGCCATCAGGTAGCATGGAGAAGCCCATGACAATGCTAAAGGAATAGTGTGATCCACAACCTATCATCTACTGGCTCCTTAGCAGCGCACCTTCCTATAAAATGGAGCCTTTGTCCATCTTGAACCCCAGGCCAAACTCTACCCCTGATGCCTGATAGTGCATCCCAGCCATCTTAAAGAAATGGCCTGAGAGTCAGCTCCTAGCTCCCTCCCACCCTCCGGCAGAGCTTTCATCTCTATATCTCCTGGGTCTTCCTTGCTAAGCCTGTTGTACCAGCTTCCATGGTAGCCTTCAGGCCACAGATACACCTTATGATTAGTTTTCTAGGTTTGCTGTAGCAAAATACTGCAAACTGGGTGCCTTAAACAACAGAAATTTACTGTCTCACAATTCTGGAAACTAAAAAGTCCAAAGTCAAGGTGTTGGTAAGTTGGTTCCTTCTGGGAACTTGAGGGAAGACTCTCTCCCACATTTCTCTTCTGCGCTTGCAGATGGCCATGTCTATTCACTTCTTTTTTTTTTTTTTTTTTTTTGAAACATGCATGCATCCATATTTCATCTTCTGAAAAGGACACTGGATGCTGGAAACCTACCCTAATGACCTCATCTTAACTTGATTGCCTCTGTCAATATATTATCTACAAATAAGGTCATATTCTAAGATACTGGCAGTTGAGACTTCACTGTGTGAATTTTATGAATGGACACAATCTGTAACACTGATGCAAATTATCAACTGAATCTAGTCATGTTATCTCCCACCCAGAACACCAGCTCATCTATCTAATGAGACCCTCATACCTCCCTGGGGCTGAGTTCCTTCTACTTTGTAGGAATAAGTTGATATAAAGCCAGGCAAATTGACTTGTCTCCTTCTGGGTCTTCACTCTAAGCTTTGAATAGTGTGAGCCAGACTTGGCCTCTCATCTCCCTTCACACCCATGTAGGGAAGACATACTCTTACTCTATGAATCTGGTATCTTTAGAGTTTGCTTCCTGTACATCGATTGATACCCATTTAATGCCCATGATAGCCATTCTTCACTGATGTTAATCTCACTTGAAGGATTGACAGAGTGGACAAACTTAAGCTCCATGGAGACTATACATAGTTAATACTGCAATGCCTATTTTAAAGAAAATTTTCCTGACTAGGTAAAAATTGGTGTGAAGAAGATATGGAGAATGGAGGATGTGAATACCTCTGCCTGCCAGCACCACAGATCAATGAACACTCTCCGAAATATACCTGTTCCTGTCCCAATGGGTACAATCTTGAGGAAAATGGACGAGAGTGTCAAAGTAAGGCTTTCTGCATTTCAACCACAAGCAAGACATAGAACAAGCCCTGTAAGACACCAGCTACAACTTCTCCATTTTTAGAGACTCTGCTGTAGCTAACCTTTGAAACTGATTTCAGGATAGGTAATTAGGTGTTACGATTGCACGGTGAGCATTCTCTCAGTGCTTTGGGGCTGACCTGTGACCCATTTCAATATCAGAGGAGTCTATAGGGGACAAAAGTATCAATGCACCACATGCTAATTTGTACCCATATCATACCCCTAAGCTAGCCAATTTTTAGCTAACTAAAGTCCTCCATAGATGACAGAACAAATATACTGAAGACAATTGAGGAAGAAGGCCATAGCTTCAGGACACTTACCGGCCTCGGGAGATTACACAAGTTTAAACTCACAGATAGTCTGAACTTGAATTTTAAGATTCTGTGCTCAGCTTTTGGTTGAGCAGCAAACTGAACTTGCTGATTGTAAGCAAGGAGCTCACATAGTGATGTCTTAGTTAGCATCGTTATATAGTACCATGATAAACACTTCCTCGGTTTTCTGAGGATATAGTTGCAAGACCTCCTGGGGTGAATAGCACACTCTAGCAGTCTTGAGAGCATCTGTGGTCATTTCATGAGGTTGAAGTTTTGTTGAGAAGGGAATCCATATGTCTGTGACTCTTTCTGAGCTGTCAAATTCCACATGCTGACTGCCCTGCTCAAAGCTTCCTATGTTTCTGGGGTTTTGAGCAAAGCTGGCTATTTCTCTACATTCAGATACATCTGCTTTGCAAGTTAATCCTGCAATGGGTTGTCTCTTTTTACTTGGAGCTAAAATAAACTTTCAACGTGACTTCTCCGGACGATGCAGCCGGCCACTCAGGAACCTTGGCCTTTAACCAGGTTCTTGGTTTTTGTAATCCAGGTACTTCAACTCCTGTGACTTACAGTGAGACAAAAGATATCAACACAACAGACATTCTACGAACTAGTGGACTGGTTCCTGGAGGTATTGGGTCCAGTACTGCCAACCGTTAATGTCAACTAACTGCCGCTTACATAATTAATGCAGCCTTTAACTACTGGTTCTGCCCCAACTGGCTACTTGTGCCTAAAGTCCAAAGATGTAGAATGTGCACATCCTGGATTCCTCTGACTTATTTAAACCTGTTGGCGGAATGGCCATGTAACTCGAATAATTCTAAGCCAATGTTCTTCTGATACCAAATTATAGTGGATACTATATCAATATCCATACCGTCAGTATTAGGTACAAAGGTAGGAGGAGCTCTACCTCATGGGTAGATTGCTATGTCTTAATCCAAATTTCTTTAGACTGATTTCTTGCATGTCCTTGTAGGGATTAACGTGACCACAGCGGTATCAGAGGTCAGTGTTCCCCCAAAGGGGACATCAGCCGCCTGGGCCATCCTTCCTCTCTGTAAGTAAATTCATTTTTCATATAGATCTTATGGATGGTTTTAGTTCATCTGCAACCACCTTCCTGTGGTCTTTTATGCTGTCATAACACACAAGACACTCTAAATTGCACCCCCTCTCTCACCTACTTGGTACCTACACTTCAGTGCAATTTTTCACATGACAATGCACACTGGTGAATATTCATCAATTGCCTAAAAGGTCCTATCATGTGCTGGACTCTTTAGCCTGCTTATTCCTCTTTCAAATGTTTTTTGAAAAGGAGGTAGAATTCAGGAGGCGTAAATTAAAAGTAGTAAAAGATTTTCAAGCTCAGGGGCAAAGCATGTGAGTGCTGAGGTACTTTGCTTTAATGGCCCCTTTAACTTAGCTTACTAGTTGACCTAACACACGAGGACTACTTGACCAGCACTCCAAAGGCTTCTGTGATTTTCATGCCTTTGGCCGAGGGTTGGAGCTTAGGATGCTGCCCTTCCCTGAGTGCACTTTCCCCGGAGCAAAGATTCACACAACCACAGGGCTGAAGTTATCTCAGAATTTTATCTCACCCATTTTCCAACTTCTAATTATCCAAGCTCCCTAAAACATGGAGCTTTTGTTAATGTCAATTATCATAGATCCATGAACATTAGACCTTCCTTAGTCTCCTCTGATTCTTTTTTTTTTTTTTTTTTCAGTGCTCTTAGTGATGGCAGCAGTAGGTGGCTACTTGATGTGGCGGAATTGGCAACATAAAAACATGAAGAGCATGAACTTTGACAATCCTGTGTACTTGAAGACCACTGAAGAGGACCTCTCAATAGACATCGGCAGACACAGCGCTTCAGTAGGACACACATACCCAGCAGTAAGTGTGCTCTGTCTATATTACTGTGGCTTGAGATGAATCTCTTCAAAGGAAGCCATAGCTGCTAGTGTTGGCTACCTGGGCTGGGGAGAATCATTGAGTCCCCAGACATTTTATCCAGCGACTGCATGTTAGATGCTAAATGTCTGGCCCACTGGAACAGTCAGTTAATAAACATCTAACTTAGAGAGGAAGGCAGATAAGTCCCACCTGACATTATTTTAGGTTATAGAAATGGCAGTATGAACCATTTAGCTTCTCTTTAAACTTCAGTTCCTTGCATACTGGACAGCTAAAGGCACATGTGAAAAACATTTCTAGGGGAGCTGGCTGAAAGTCAATAGCTTGAGTGATATTCAATATTAGCCAAGAGTACTAAATGCTTTCCTTGAAGAGGCGCTCCATCCCACCCAGGAGAGCCAGCTTCCTGCAGGTGCGACAACAGCAATCACTTGTTCTTCTTCTAAAAACCCACGTGCATATTTGGCCTCCACTTCAGGATCAGTGGATGAGCACGAAACGTGATGAGCAGGAAGGGTGTTCTTGCAAGCTCTCCAGCGAAACATGGAACCATGTTCGCTTTACATTATATGTCTTTTCACATTTGTCTCTAGGACTTAACAATTTGTAGACAGAATCAGTTGCACTGTTTTTGTTTTCCCTACCAAGTAGTTAGGGGTTAAGTATCCCTTATTTGAAATACTTGGTGCCAGAGTGTTCAGGGTTGGGGATATTTTAAAGGTGTCAGTGTTAGGGCATGGCTTTTCTAATTTTTGCATACATAAAAAATTTGAACACAAAATCATCTTGTTTCATGTATTCTTATACACATAGGCTAAGACACTTTACACAATATTTTAATATGTGCTCATTTTGACCACAACGAATAACATAAGGTGAGGTGTGGAATTTTCTCTTTGTGTGTCATGGGGAGCCTCTTAGAGTTTCAGGTTTCCAGGTTGGGGACACAAATACAACTCATGTGTCTGACCTCCAGCTTTTTACGTCTTTTAATGGCCAACACGAAAGCAAAGTCCACTTCATAGAGTTGCTAACAGTGAGTAACACCACGCTTACTGGAACCTTTCTTCTCCGCAGATATCAGTTGTAAGCACAGATGACGACCTCGCCTGACATCTGAACAACTCTTAACCCGTGAGGTTCAAACCAAGAACACCCAACTCTGAAATGGTAACTGAGCCAGCGCTGAAGTCTTTTCTTCCTCCCATCTGGAAGAACATCAAGATATCTTTTCGTGGCTCAAGTTTGTGTACTTGACCATTTTTATATTACTTTTGTAAATACTCTTGGCCACATTCTACTTCAGCTTTGGATGTGGTTACCAAGTATCTTTAACCCTGACTCTCTAGACAGTATTGCCACCTCTGGCCAAATATGCACTTTCCCTAGAAAGCCATATTTCAGCAACGAACCTTGTGCCATAGTGACTCCCACCTGTACATACACTGTATAGGCCACCTGTACATACCCCAGAGAACAATCACTATTCTTAAGCACTTTGAAGATATTTCTATGTAAATTATTGTAAACTTTTTTTCAATGGTTGGGACAATGGCAATAGGATAAAACGGGTTACTAAGATGAAATTGCCAAAAAAAAAAAAATTTGTAAACTAATTTTGTACGTATGAATGAAATCTTTGACCTCCGTGGAGGTTTGCAAAGACTGACTTCAAACTACTGTACATTTTTTTTCAAGTGCTAAAAAGATTAAACCAAGCAGCTTAACCCTGGTTTTGATCATTCCTCTAAGATGAGCTTCTGAGAAAAGGAGTACCAAATGCTCTAGACATCTAAGCTATAGTTCTTGATGTTGTACAACTAAGTCCATAATTGGGCTAGAATCTTTTACAACTAAGAACTAACAACAAAAATTAGTATTTAGTATTTGTTCCCCCAAATCTATCATCTATCCTTCCTTTCTTTTTTCCTTCCTTCTTTCCTTTCTTCCTTTTTCCCTTTCTTCCTTTCCTTTCTTCCTTCCTTTCTTCGATGCTTGCTTTCTTCCTTTCTCCATCCCTCCCTCCCTTCCTTTCATTTCTTTCCTTCCCTTCCCTTCCTCTCTTCTGCTTTCCTTCCTTCCTTTCTTTTCTTCCTTCCTTTGCTGGCCTCAAACTTGCAATGCCCCTGCCTCAGCTTCCCAAGTTCTAAGATTACATGCCTGTACCACTATACCCAGCCCATTTATTTTGTTTTTTATTTTATAAAAGACACTGTCTTCAAAGAATTCCTTTTGCTAACAGAAGATTTCTTTTTCTTATTTTCTTTCACAATGATCTAGAAATACATGCTAAGATTCCCATGAATTCTCACACTTGGTTGTCCATGTTCTATCACTCTTTGTAGGTCAAAGACAAGTGCCTTCTCTGGCATGGGAAAGGGCTCGATTATAAGAGTCTGGCCTGTCTTACCATGGAGCTGGGTAGGAAGGATACTCGGAAGTGTTCTTGAACAGTCTAAGTTGCGGTTCTTAGTGTGTCTCAGGAACAGCAGCATGGGCTGCTAGGAACCTAATAGAAATGAGGATTTTGAGCCTCACCCCAAACCTACTTAATCAGAAACCCTAGTGATAGGGACGAGGAAACAGTTTTCACAAACTCTTCATGTACTTCTGATATAACCTAAAGTTTGACAAAGAAATCATGTTAATGCGGCTTCATGGAAAGTATAACTGTAACATTGTCTAGCATCATATATGTAGAGACATGTTCTTCCTGTGGGGAATTGGTAGAACTCTGTGTGAACAGACAAGGAGTTGGGGGTACTGTATAAAGGGGGGGGGAGATTTGTTTGTTTTCTATCACATTGGCTGCCACATCCTTACTCTGAAGTGTCAAGATGCCTGGGAAGTGAAGAAAGATGCAAGGCTTAAAGCACAGTCAGGATGCTCTACCTAACTCTTCTGTGAGGTGTAGAACAGCACCGGTTCCTCGGGGAAGAATTGGCCGAGCTAGTATCTAAAACAGTCAAAGTCATTTTGTTCTTTTAACCTTATCTCTTTTGTAAAAGAGAAATTTAGATAGAGATTTACAGTAGATTAAAAAAAATGTACAAAGTCACTGACAGAGTGTTGTTAAGTATTGCTAGAGTAGCTAGCTATCTGGTGAGACTGCTAATTGGTTCAGTGTATAATAGCTTATAAGGGATGAGAACACTGGCCTTTATTACCCAGACAAAACCTTAAGAACTCTGTGAGATGGGTTGATGCAAATTGGGTGAGTCTCCAGAGCAGTGGTTCCCAACCTGTGGGCCTTGACCCCTTTGGGGTCACTTATCAGATATTCTGTATATCAGACTTATGTTACAATTAATAACAGTAGCAGAATTATAGTAGGAACAAAATAATTTTATAGTTGGGTTAGGGTGCTCTATTTAAGGGTCGTAGCATTAGGAGGGTTGAGAACCACTGCTCTAGAGCTTACTGTAGTAAATAACTCAGTAAGGGGTGAAAGATGAGCAACAAATTCTTAGGAAGGATATTTATGATTAAACTACCTTGTCACGTAAGGCAACTGTGAGTGGAATGTCCAGGGACTTGAGGAATATCTGCAAAGGATAGAAAAATCAATAGATTTGTAGACCCTGGTGAAGAAATCTAGCCAAGTCTCACAGTCCCGAATCTGTAAAAAGGTGTAAGGAGCTATATGCTCCTCAGCAAGAAGCAGGCCTGGCAGATGACCAGTCCCCTTAGAATATTTGAACAACTACTTTGAAGCCTTGGCATCATTCCTGAGCCTTTGGATCTGGATAAATTGGGGGCAAAAATAATTCTTTGAGGCTTCTACTTGGCGCTTGCCTTGATTGCCTTTGTTATTAGAAGTCAGGCCACCCCATCAAAGTGAGCAAGCGAGTTTTACACAGCACTGACTGTTGACCTGTTAAAGGACTAGCTTTTCAGCTGAGAACACTGCAGAAATCTGAGACCCACCCAAAGTCTAGCCTTTAACCATCTTCACTCCAAACCCAAAGAAGCTGGCGGGCTTCCTGTGAATCAGGCAGTTAAACAGAATTGATTTCCTAGCATTCTGAACTAGTAAAATCTTTCCTAATGGGACAGTATGTTCCCTTAAGCTTTTATTTGTGGCAAAACAAACAATCAAATAAAAAAAAATCACAGACCTTTTTGCTTACTTAGATTCAAGAACAACAACAACCAAAAAATAAGAAGAAGAAGAAAATTAAAATAAAAATAAAAGCTATTCTTGATCAGACTTTCAGCCTTTTGTTTCTAAAGCCAATGTTTTGCCTTCTATGGAAAGAGTATGACTTGGGTCCCAATTTCAGCCATATGCTAGACTCAAACTGAGCAAATTCCGGAGATGGAAAAAAAGCCTATAAGGGTATCTTGTTTTCAAGGAAAAAGGAAAATGACTTTGAAGATGAGACAGTCTTTATACAGGTTTACTTGTTTCTTTTTTTGTTCGGTTATTTTTCTCCCAGCCAGCATGGAGGTTTGTAGCTCACCAGAGCTTTGTGGAAGGATAGTAACGGTGTTTGTGTGACTCTCCTTCCTATCCGCCTTCACCAGCGAGAAGCTGAATGTAAGTTAGTAGGGAGTCCTAGGTTGAGGTTTGTGATTGCATCGCTTTACAGTGTCATTTCAGCTTAGTGTTTATGAACCCGGCTCATCCAAGACACAGGAATGAAGTGTAGCCACAGACCAGGGTCCGATTAGGTCTCCCTGTGTGTGTCTGTGTGGGGCATGGGAAAGTGTGAGACAGAAAAAGTGTGGGGAGTGTGGGCTCGGCAGTGACTCTGGGATATCTCAAGAATGGCTTTATTGGCTGTGCTTGGGGGAAAAGTAACGCAGGCGGCTGGGTGGGTTTGTTTAGAGCTCTACCTGTTATGTCAACAGCACATACTTCTCTGTCCTGTGGGTGCCAGCTTGGGCAAGTTCCTAAGCTTCTCTGTGGTACAGAGATGACAGAGACTCTCTGGGACAAAAGGATGGGTAATAGAATCTAATTGTTCAGTACAGTGTCTGGCATTTGATGTGTATGGGCAAACGTACTGTCACTGTCAGTATGTGTTTCTACAAAGCCCGGGGGACTGGTAAGTGACCGCGGGTGGGCAAGGCAGGCAGCTTCCCTCACTGAGTAACGAGGGCCTTTCACCCTGATAATACTTGTCCCCCATCACACTGAAGTCTGAAGTTCAGCCCATACAGGTGAAAAGCCTTGAAGGGCTCTATAATTTAAACGCTGGAGTCATAGCTGGTCTGCATCTGCCTCCATCTTGACTGCTCCTCCTAGGACACAGAAACAAGTATTGGAACATGCAGAGTCTTTAAATGGCTGTTGAAGCGTTTTTATTGGCCCTTCAGTTCTTACCGTATGCTTGATGTTGTGCTAAATAAATGTTCTTCCATCTCTTATTAGGGCTTCCCAGTAACCCTAATAGGCAAGGACTATCTTCATGTTGCAGATGTAAAAGCTAAGGCTATGAACCATGTGAGATTGCAAACCAAATAAGCTTGCTGCCTTGGTTTCGGGAGAGGGTGCTGTCCTGTGCAAAATGTTAAGCTGTATATCACATTGTATGTTTGCCGAGTCTCCTTTTCTATAGCCTGAAGAGCATGGGTACAGTTTCTCAGTTGTTTCAGATCCAGTATGATGGTGCACAGAACTATAAAGTTGACACCAAGGCCTCAGAATACCACAGTACCACTCAGTTAAGCCATGCCTTCAAGATGCTAGACTTGGTAGGGTCCTTTTCCTTGGTCACCAGAGTAGAAATATGGATAGCTTTAAAGAAAAAAAAAAAAACAACACAGATTTCCTAAAGGAATTTGGAGACATCATATCAGTCACTAGCAGAGCACATTAGGGGAAAGCGTGCTACCACACAATAATTCTCAGTTTCCGAGGCAGCCAAGTGGAGAACACACCAGAGAAGACAGGAGGAATGTGGCTTGCTCACAGAATGATGGTGCTGTGACTTAAAAACCGATCTCAAGTGTTTCAGAATCTGCCATGATACCCGGCTGTTTCTCAATTTACTTGTATACTTGGAGAGAAAAGAATGTTTTTAAGTAGAAAGATTGACTTCACAAAACTATCTAGTGTCTTTTAAATATCACACTTGGTACTAAAATATGATTTAAGAGCCTGTGGTGCCACAGGAGGCCCATGTACACACCAGACCATCCTCAACTTAGGATCGTCACTGTTGTAAAGGCACATGTTGGAACTCATCAAGTCCTGCTGACCTGTAGATAATTATTTTTCTCTAAATGAACTGTACATTTATCTTAAATAAAAATTTATTTTTGAGATAACTGTTGCAAGTCTACTTACTCTAGAGACATTTTAGGAAAACATTTGCTCAAAATTTCCTTCTTCTCTCAGCTGAATAACTAAGGATGGACCCAGTCACCCTCTAATGAAAACAATAAGAATCAGCCAGACCTGAACTGCTTGGGCTAAGACGAGCCCTATATTGCTTCACTGAGAAGGACAGTAGGGCCTCAACACAGGTGACAGTATGTTAGTTACCTCTTCAACACTTCTGCATCCCTGTCTCTCTTTCCATGAATGAAATAAAGTGAAGGCCCTCCTGTTCTAGAAGACTGTTGGGCCAGCTCTTCTGCCCAGATCAGGCTGCACCTGAGTGAAAGGATGTTGCTTCAGGATGACAGATAAAACAGGCATTGACCAGCTGGGAAGCCATTCCTGCATTTTCTGCCTTTACCAGCTCTTCTAAGGTCTATTGAAATTGATTTATAATAAGAGTAAGTCTTCATGAGCCTTATCCCACATGAACCTTTTCTAGATGTTCCTCAACCAAAGAATGGATAAAGAAATTGGGATATGTTTACACCATGGAATATTACTCAGCTATTAAAAAAAAAGGAAATAATGAAATTTGCAGGCAAATGGATGGAACTAGAAAAGATCATCCTGAGTAAGATAACACAGAAGCCAAAAGACACACACCACACACTGTATATACTCACTTATAAGTGGACATTAGCCGTATAATATAGGCTAAACATACTAAAATTCATAAACCAAAAGAAACTAAATGACAAGGAGTACCCTAGGGAGGATGATTAATTCTTATTCAGAAGGGCAAATAGAATAGACACTGGAAACAGTTGAACAGAGGGAAGAGGAAACAAGCCTATCATAGGTGTCCTCTGAAATATTCCACCCAGAAGGCCAGTGAAGCAGATGCTGAGACTCAACCAAACTCTGAAAGAGTGACGGGAGTCTTATGGAAGAGTTGGGGCATTAAAGGACCAGGAGGGGACAGGAGCTCCACAAGGAGAACAACAAAGCCAACAAATCAAGGCCCAGGGCGTCCTTCAGAGATGGATACACCAACCAAGGAGCAGGCATGGAAAAGACCTAGAACCCCTGCTCATATGTAGCCCATAGACAGCTCAGTCTACATGTGTGTGTTCCCTAGTAAGGGGATCAGGTCTTATCTCTGACATGGACTCTGTTACCTGCTCTTTGATCATTTCCCCCTGGTGGGGCAGCCTTGCCAGGCCACAGAGGAAGAGGATGTAGACAGTCTCCATGAGACTTGGTAGGCTACGGTCAGATGGTAGAGTGGGAGGACTCTACTCTATGTGGACTAGGGGAGGAGAATAGGGGGAAGAGGGAGATAGGGTGGTACTGGGAGGAGATGACAATGGGGGTTACAATTGGGATCTAAAGTGACAAAATTATAAAAAAGAAAAAAGAAAAGAAATGGACTACTGGTGTTTGAATTATACTGGATGAAAAATCTTGAAACTGACTTCTGGAGGGAGTTAAGAAAATTGGAAGACAGAGAAACTCAGAAAAGGAAGACAGGAAGGGAGGAAGAAAGAGGAGGTAGAGAAGGAAGGGGAGGGGAGGGAAGAAAAGTAAAAGGGCAGGAGGGAAGGACTCTGAATGCAAAGAGACACACACAGGGACACAGCCACCTGACTGGCTGTGGTCACACACATACTGGCTACCATCTGGGCTCTTCTGAAAATTACCACACCTCCCTCCATAGGTGTCTCAGAAAGATACAACACGTACCAAGTAGATGGTTCAAATAACAACTACTGCTTTCCTTGTACCACCCCTAAATCATCATCCTCAATTTTTTTTTTTTTAGTAAAGTTTAAATCTTTTACTCATGTTCACTTAGGGATCTGGTTTTTTGATCTAATCCTTTGCATTAATCTCCCATTTACAAGTGTTCCTTCTTAATTCTCTCCTTGAAACACTAGCTTTGGTGACCTTTTCTACATTCCTAAAAAAACAAGAGGATTAATCGTCCCACACTTATGGGCTTTGCACAAAGCCTCACGTGTGACTTTCTACTGATTAAAGAATGCAAGAGTTCGCCAGTTATACAGCGAGCTCTTTTTAATCAGTGGAGGAAGGCAGCTTACACCTAACACAGCTCAGGAAGGCGAGGTTAATACACCCTCTAGACTGATTATATTCAGTAGGCATGCCTGGCCCATAGTGTAAGAAAAAGAGAGCTCAGGTCTGAATAACCAAGGCAATAACTTGTGTTTAGTTCTGGGGCAGAACGCTGGCCATATTATTTCTTTATTTAAAAGAAATAAAGAGGGTTTTTAATTACATGTGGGTGCATGTGTCTGTGTGTAGGTGTGTCCGTGTGAGCGCAGATGCCCATCAGAGCCAGTGCTATTGGATCCCACTGGAGCTGGAGTTACAGGTAGTTGTGAGCCGCCCTACACAGTGATGGGAACCAAACTTGTGTCCTCTGCAATAGCAATTTGTGCCTCTAATTGCTGAGCCACCACTCCAGCCCTGTATTTGTCTTCATCTATTCATAAGTGACATTTTCTGAGGATCTGTTCTTTAATACAAAAGGAAATTTACCTCTGCCCTGATCCCAAATGAATAGCCCTAGGGTTTTCTGATAAAAACTTCCCAGTGGAGGATAGTGTCAGGTAGTTAGATGCCATACTGTTCTTCCCTCTTGCCCCAATGAAATAGTGCTGACAGTCTCTCAGAGGTTCAAGATGGGCAGATTCTAGAGGGAACATCAATTAGGGCAAAATGTGAAACTCTCTTAATGAAATTAAGCTAGGATGTGTGGACTTGCCCTTCATGTAAGTTACTCTGCCTCATGTACAAACACACATCACATCATGTGTGCTATCCTTAATTCACTTGCTCAGCATGTCCCATAGGTCAGGCACTGTTCTTTATGCTGAGCAGCCAGTAAGACCATGACAGAGGAAGCCTTCTGGTAGCCTTCATGGTGCTCATTCTACCTAGCAGCCTGACACTGAGCTAGGTGAAGACCAGAGCCAGGAAGGAAAATAAAACAGGCCACAGAACACAGAATGATAGTTCCAGTTTTTGATGACATGTCAGGGATACCCTTCCAGGGAGGTGACTGCAGAGGAAAGCCGTGATGAAGTGTGGAGCAAGCCCAGCAGGGGAGGGGCAAGGTTCTGAGTGAAACGCTTGTGTGACTCATCACAGCCAAAGCAAAGGTGGCTTCATAGCTATACGAGGCCAAGGCAGAGAGCGGGAGGAGAGAAGGCAGCAAGACCAAGTGTTGTCAGCTTGGAGGGTCATGCTTAGAACTCAGGAACGTCTAAGCGATAGGATGGCACAAACAAACAATTTTAAGAGCTTAGCTCCGGAGGCTGTTTGGAGTAGACTGCAGGGAGACGAATGCACGAGGCCAGTGTAGGTTAGAGGACTAGGCTTGGTTGGGGTGCATAGAAAGCTATACTTCACATTCGCTGCCCGAGGAAGGTATGTGCACAGCAGGCCTTCAGGAATGGAGAGTGAGTTGTGACACATGTCCTTTCATCCAGGCTCCTATCTCAGCTGTGTCTTCTGCCTGAAGTTACCAGCCAGACTGACCCTGACTCACAAGCCACACAGATGAAAGAAAACCTAACCGTTCTGTGAGCAATGGGATAAAAGTTAACGGTGCTGTTCTGGAGACAAGGCAGTTAGAATCTAAAGGAATCTAGTAGCACCTGGAGTGTAAATCTTCATCTGCAGCCCAGGGGCCTCAATGTGCCAGACAGTCCTTTTCTATCTCCCCAGTGAAGTCCTTCTTGGGACACACTTGGATGGGGTCATTGGAGAACAAAGCTACAGGCCAGCTTGCAAGCACCCACCTCTGGAAGCTTGCTTTCTATAGGTGACATTTTCTCTTTTATAACACAGTGGCTTTAGATAGTGTTTTCTGTCCATCCAGCAGCTTCTTGTGTCTCTGCTAGCCACTTAGTTCTTAAAACTAAAACTTAAAAACTTCAAAGAACCATCCAAACTACTTACCTTAGGAAATGTTAGAATCCCAGCTTTCCTGAGTTAAGGGGACCCAAAATCACTGAGCCTGATACCAGGAGGAGGAAGACAGCCTGGTGGAGCAAAGAACCCATTCAGCAGACTGGCTTCAAGCCACCCACGATGTAACAACAACTCTTGTCATAGGCCAAGGGAAAAAAAAAAAAGAAAGTAAGAAAATAAAAGGATAACTGTGGGCAATAAGGTCTTCTTGGGGTCTAAAATGTGAAGGATTTTATTTAAAGGTACTAATACATGAACTGAGTTTCCAAGCTGCCACTCTGCATGCCCCAGAAAAGAACCCAAATGTTAACAAACAGCTTATGAAACAGAAAGCCACTTCCCACACATCAGCCCCAGTACCTGCCTCTGCTCAAAAAAAGCAAGCCTGCCTTCACACTATCTGGGGATCTGGTAACCTCCAGGAAGGACACTGCTGAGAATAGCGTACGTGCAGCTCTCCTCGCAGCCCCTCCCTGGCAGCACACACAACGTTCCCAACACTCTGTGAACTGTCTCCATTAGGAAACAGATAAAGATTTCAATGGGCCTAATTAATAGCGTCAATTCACCAGAAGTGGCAAACTAGTTTGCATGCAATCTCGGGCTCTTGGAAACCCAGTGAAATTGGGGTGGAATGGTATCTGCTCTTGCCTTGGCAGAAGGCCTGAGAACATAATGTCCCTGGGAAAGGCACTTTCTATATCACTCTAGGGATGGGAAATCCTTAGATTTACAGCAGAATGTCCCTGAGTTGAGTCTGGGGAGTGGGCTAATCCCCTGCTCCAAATTCTATGAAGAATCAGGTCAAGAAGGGGAGAAGGTTGAGCCAAAGTGCAGGGCGTAGAAGTCTGAGCCCTGAATAAACAGACAATAGGAATATGAAATACACAATTTGTGTGTGTGTGTGTGTGTGTGTGTGTGTGTGTTTGTGTGTGTGTCTGTATGTGTACACACACTAGATAAATTCTCCCACCTCCATGGTCCTTCGGTAAAATTTACTTGAGTAGCTTCTGATGAAAATCATAGCAAGACGGCAATCCTAGACCTGGGTGCACATGTCAGCAGAAGAGGGGACTTACCAGGCAACCCATTGACCGCACAAATTCAATCACTGGAGAAGCACAGAGCCCGGAGAGGGCACACTCTGGGGAGTTTTGTTCTCTTACAGTTCAGGAGCCCTTATACACATAACTTGAAGGTGATCCTATACAAAGAGTTTAATCATTCTGTCTATGAAACAAGACTCATGCTATAAGGTTTTCTTCTTCTGGTATAATGTTAGAGCTCAAAAAGTTTCTATTAGATGTTTGGGGGATGTGGATGCCCAACCTGTAATCGTGACATGATAAAGTACATGGGAGGGCGGGCATAGGTCGTATGAAGTACTACCATTTAAGAAAACATATGAAAAACTCTGCCATCCATCAAATTGGGTTACTGACAAAGATCCTGGGATATATCCCTAGTGGACACTGAGGAATGACTGAAACACAAATCCTCAACTTTAATGTCATTGACCCGGGATCTCCTGCTGCCTACCTATGAAGGCTAAGGATGTGCACAAGCCAGGCTAGAATTCTCTAACTCCTGCATCTCAGTAACCCAGTATTTTCTATTACTGTTTCCTTATTCATAAGATTCAATGTTTAAGTCCGGAGATAACCACTGAAATGGACAGAGCTAGCTGCAGAATTAGTATCTTATGTGATAATAAAATATTGGAGTCCTTTATACAATTGTAACAAATTGAAAATTTCACAAGACATCCGATTCCGCATCGGAAAAAACAATGTACTTTGGTTAGAAGACACAGAGAAGTCAAGGTGGAGCTGAGGTGGAAGTGTCCTCCCTGCTGGTCATTGTTCATAGAACCAGAGGTGCTATGCCGGTTGCTTGGGGAGAATTGTCACCAGCAATCTCACTCAGTTTTGAACCTTGTGTGTGATAACATAAACCCACCACAAGAGGTATGCCTGCTTGTGCAATGGTGGCGTGACTGTTTTACAGGCGGGGATGGAAGGAAGAGGTAATCCACTGCTTTCTGACTGGATTTAAGGCCACACCACAGGAGGGATTACATTGCTGTTACAGTAAACCCAGCCTAACGCCTAGGGCTGGTGAGAGAGATTAAAGACTCCAACTCCAGCAGTGTAATGTTGCTTTTAACCATGGGGTTCAGATCGGATGTGTTTTGATCTGAACACTTAAGTATAAAAATCTGTGTTTTCATTCTGAAGGAGGTGCCACGGTGATAAAATCACGAGAGCCTGGGTTGGAGGCTGTGAGTTCCGATCTTAGGTGCTTCCTACTTGCCTTACAATCCTGGTAAATTCTCTTCCATCACTAACTCTCCATTTCTCCACCTTAAAACAAGCCAATGATAAACTCTGACTTAGTCAGTGCACACAGTTGTTATGAGAACCAGCTGGGAGAACAGATGCATACTATCAAATGTGAGTTCTCTCTTGCTCTCTCCCCCCCCCCAGAGCTGTTTGAATAAAAGACATTTGACATGTGCACATTTGGCAGGTTCACATCCCAGACAGAGGCTGCACTGAAGTTTGACACCACAGACTTTGGGTTTACAACAAGAGTCACCATGCAGGATGCTCCTCGGTTAAAATCATGCCACCCACATTGACAAAGCCAACTCATTCACACTGCCCCCATGAGACCTATTCCCTAATCCAATAACTCTTCCAGAGATGGTGACTACGGCTTCCTCTTAACAACAGTTCTTAATGTTAACAAGGTATGCATGCTTTACAAACACAGAGGCTTTGTGAGACTTAAAGGGCAGAAGGAAATCACAAAAGATACTTTTAGGAAACTGGTGTCTTAGGAGATATTGTCAAGAGCTATAACAGATTCACAGGATACAGTGGTTTTGATCTTCAGCTAAGCCCACGTCACTGTTCTTACAGTTGGACTTGCTAAGCATTTTACTTGGCCCTGGCCTCTCCTGGGAGCTGATGCAATGCAAGGCAACCCAGTGAGGGCGGCCGTGGCAATCAATCACATTGTGATATTGTTTTCTTCGACACAATGAACAGTGGAGAAGGAAATACCCTGGACACCATTCCCGGAAGAGAAGACCAAGTCCAGGTTGTCCTTGTTCATATGACAAATCTTCAGAGTTGTGAGCAGCCAACACCTTTACAGAGTGGTGTTACAAATGGTTCCTTTGGATTTTTGTTTCCCTTATGACGATTCAAACACACAAAGGAAAGGAAATCCAAAATAGTCTTTGAGAACTCCAGTCACTTAAAAATGTTCTGGTCTGATTTCACTCTTGGTCCTTCATAAAGCAAGTGTGAGGCCAAGCTGGATTTGTTTAGCTAAATAAGAAGCTCCAGGCAGGAGGTGTCACTCTTCTCCATTCATGGTGACAGTCTTCTCACAGCCTTTCCATGAAGAAAACATCTTTTTTTTAATTACATCTTTTAAAAATTATTTTATTTTTATTAATTACAGTTTATTCACTTTGTATCCCCCCTGTACCTTCCTCCTTCCTCCCTTCCCAATCCCATCCTCCCCTTTCCCCACCCATGTCCCTCTCCTAGTCCACTGAAAAGGGAGGTCCTCCTCCCCTTCCCTCTGATCCTAGTCTATCAGGTCTCATCAGGAGTGGCTGCATTGTCTTCTTCTGTGGCCTGGTAAGGCTGATCCCCCCTCAGGGGAAGGTGATCAAAAGGCAGGACAATCAGTTCATGTCAGAGACAGTCCCTGTCCTCATTTCTATGGAGGCCATTTGGACACTGAACTGCCATAGGCTACCTCCGTGCAGGGGTTCCAGGCCATCTCCATGACTGGTCCTTGACTGGAGTATCAGTTTCAGAAAAGACCCTGTGCCCAGACTTTTTGGATCTGTTGCTGTCCTTGTGGAGCTCCTGTCCTCTCCAGGTCTTACTATCTCCTACTTCTTTCACAAGATTCTCTGTACTCTGCCCAAAATTTGGCTATGAGTCTCAGCATATGCCTGGATACCCTGCAGGGTAGAGCCTTTCAGAGGCCCTCTGTGGTAGGCTCCTGTCCTGTTCCCTGTTTTCTCCCTCTTCCGATGTCCATCCTCTTTGCCTTTCTGAATGGGGATTGAACATCTTAGCCAGATTAGCTTCCTGATTAGCTTCCTTAAGTGTACAAATTTTAGTATGTTTATCCTATATAATATACCACTGCTAGACATATATCCAAAAGATGCTCAAGTATACAACAAGGACATCTGCTCAACCATGTTTGTAGCAGCTTTATTTGTAATAGCCAGAAGCTGGAAACAGCCCAGATGTCCCTCAGCTGAGGAATGGATACAGAAATTGTGGTACATCTACACATTGGAATATTACTCAGCAATAAAAAACAAGGAAATCATGAAATTTGCAGGTAAATGGTGGGAACTGGAGAAGATCATCCTAAGTGAGGTATCCCAGAAGCAGAAAGACACACAGGGTATATACTCACTCATAAGTGAATATTAGACATATAATATAAGAAAACATTTCTTGCACATTTCATCAGGAAGGGTCACTTTCTCTCCTGTGTTAACAAATGTCTCCCAGCCTTCAAAAATTAACCAGAAACTTTATCTTCAAGAACATTGGCAATTAGAATATGTTTTCCTCATTGTTTAAGTTCTCTCCTTATCTAAAGCTGCTAGATTCAGTTTCTCAAGGAAGCTATGTAGACATCATCTTTTTATACCATGATTTATGCTCATGATACTGGTGTTCAAGACCCTCCCCATCAAATATTGAAGAAAGTAATAGTTCCCTGCTTATCTAATGTCTCCTGGAAAACCGAAGGCCACAGAATATTTCTCAAATCATTTCAACATGCAAACAGTATTTTGATACAAAACCAGATGAAATATGACCAGAAAATAGGTCAATGCACTCAGTGATCAAAGACACAGAAAATTCTTCGGGCATGCATGTCTACTTATTTAATAAATTATTAAGAAAGAAACAATGAAATCTCTTATAAATACAGATAATCTACTGAGTTTTATGTATTGTGGAAATAACCCTGTCCTGCTCCTAACATTGATAAATTGCCTGCATCCACAACCATGCTCACATGAATTTCTACACACCCACTAACCTACAGATCATCACCATTTATGACAGCAAATGAAATGAATTCCCAAAGAAAATGCTAGCAAGTCAAATTCAAAAGTATTATACAGAGTATAGCATGACCAAATTATGATTCTCAAGCTAAACTAGGAATGTTAAATATTAAGCAATCTCATTTGGCATATCAACGGATCAAGTAAGAAAAAGCTTATAGAATGCATTCTGTAAAAAACCAACTGACAAGTTTAACTAAAATAAATCCCTTTGAAATCCAAGATTTTAAGGAAAGCTCATTAAAGTGATAAAGAGAGGGAAGGAGAAAGAATGACAGAAAGAACACAACAGCCTTAAGAGTCAACTTATTGACATGTGATTAACGTGTTTTTTTCCTAAGACTCTCAGTAAAATGAAACTACAGTGTTTACCAAGGATGCTTGTAGCTTGTTTTCTCTCACCCTTCATGCTATATGCCTCCTGGTCCCAGGTTCCTAGAGTTTATACCACAGAGAGTGGCTGTGAGCTGCTGGGTCACCTGGTGCCACACAGCTTATACTGTGTTTCACCTTCTATTTTGGCCAAAGAGTCAATGCAAAAGTGTCTATGAGTCACATAGCTGACAAGAAGTAGGAAAAAAGCCAAAGCAACTGAGACTATGACCGCCTCCTTATACAGCATCGAATGAGAAAGCCTTTTAAAAAGATACCTCTTTGGTTTTACATTTAAAGAGCCAGGGTGCCTCACTTTTCTTGTTAACCCAGCTTTTGCCTTAGAACTCAAAATAACTCAAATAGTTATTTCTCAAATAACTGAGAAATAACAATTTCTCAGGGATCTTCAGCTACACAGTCTTAAAGAGACAAAACCAGAGACTTCCCATAGAAAGCAGGATGACAAGCTGGGAATCAACATTGTACATCAATCTGTTTTTTACAGATTTATCTATTCATTTTTTGTATGTATGTGCTTGCATGTGAGTTTACATAGGTATGCACCTGCACAAGAATATGTGTGTATGTGTGTGTGTGTGTGTTTACCATGAGTGTTCAGGTGCCTATGGAAGCCAGAAGAACATGTGAGATCTCCTGGCACTGGATTTCCAGGCAGTTGTGCACCACCAATGTGGGTGCTGGCAACTGAAACCAGGTCCTCTGTAAAAGCAGCTAGTGCTTATACCTTTTGAGCCATTTCTCCAGCCCCATAAAGTCAAATGTTTCAGCCCAAGTTCATATTCCTGATAGCTCCCCCAACACAAATGTACACCAAAGAGGACCAGAAGTTTTGATACACCATGAAAATTAATCTATAGTCATGAGTTCCTGAAAGACACTCTAAAATTACCAGGTCCTGAGCTAAAAGATGTATGAGAAAAACTTTCAGTCCACGGTGCTACTTTTACAGAGTTGTAACCATTATTTTAGTTTCTCATTCCTAAGTATTAACAGCGGAAGACCAAACATTTCAAAGACACTTTCTAATTCTAAAAGAATACATAGAAGAAATGGGAAAGAAGAAAAGGAAACAAAGCATATAACAACTAGAAGACTGGTCTAGGAGACCTCCAGAGAGAGAGTTAAAGAGCATCATCAAAGATATAATGTGAGTTTCCTGAAGTAAGAGCCAAGGATTACTGATTATCCAGCATAAGGCTGGTCACCACAACACTCAGAAAAACCAAAGATGTAGTCAGAACAAATAAAAGACGAAGCAACAAGATGCCTTTGGACTTTTCAACAGTACCCCCAGAAATTGAATGACATAATAATGGTCCTAACATTTAATACTTGTAAAATTCTTAAGTATCCTATCCTCCATTAAACTATTAATCAAAGGGAAGATAAGATAGAAAAAAAAAAACATTTTTCAAATACCTTAGAATGATTTTCAAAAAAAACTTGAAGTTAGAAAATTATAAAGGACATTAAAAGTGATTATGCAAAAAATTAAAACAAATGATTCCACTGAGAACAAGCCTCACATTATTATAAAGATGTGCATACCAGCTATTACTATAGCCCAGTGCTGCTTAATAAAAAGATGTGAGGAAAATATTTAAGCATAGCAAGTCAGTTGATAATGCCTAACAATAAAAATAAGGAAGGACAGTAAAATTATATACTTTGGAAAATGGGATATGATAAATATTAGCAATAAAAGCAGTAAGAGTTAATGATACTTTTCTCTGTGCAGCTAGTTTTGGGAGGAGGAATGAGTAAGAAAAAGCTGGGTTTTGTTATAATCATTGTAAAACCTTTTGACTTTTAAAACTGCCTGCTCTAAAAATAGTAACTTCAGAAAAAGAGAGCCATGAGCACACAGGAGAGAGGGGGCTCCTTTATGCGCCAGTTTAAGGAAGGTAAAACTGAAATTCTAAGAAACCAACTTTCTCTAACTCTACAGTGATGAAGGAATGCACAGACTCCATCAGCAAAACCACAGGCATAAAGAAAGGACTCTGAGCTCCAGTTTAAACACATGGACAGCTTCCCAAACATACACCTGGTTCACCAACTCTTATCTCCATGGTATCTGCTCCCTGAGATGGCAAGAGAGTTCCTGTCAGTTGCTATCCCTGCTTCCCTTACTAGAGGACACACATGAAGCCTAAGTTGCCCATCTGCTACATTTTTGTATGGGGTCTAGGCCTGGTTCATGCATGGTCCTTGGTTGATGCTTCACTCTCAGCAAACCCCTCTGGGCCATGGGTAGTTGGCTCTGTTGGTCTTCTTGTGGAGTTCCTGTCACCTCCAGGTCCTCTTCTCTTTCCTCCTACTTTTCTGTAAGATGCCATTTGTATCACCCAATGTTTGGCTGTGAGTCTCAGCATCTGTTTGGAGGTACTGCTGGATAGAGCTCCACAGAGAGTAACTGTGATAGGCCCCTGTCTGCAAGCTTAGCCACTGGTCATTAGTATAGACACAGGTAAGGAGAATGGATGCAAAAACAGGACCCATCATTCTGTTGCATACAAGAAACACACCTCAGCAATAAAGATGAACATTACCTCAGAGTAAAGGGATGGAAAAAGCAAGTGGACCCAAGAAGCAAGCTGGAGATACTAGAATAGAGTAGCCATTCTAGTAGCTACTCCATTTTAGTATCTAATAAAATGGATTTTTAAGTAAAATTAATCAAAAGAGATGGGGAAGGACACTTGATTCTCATCAAAGGAAAAATCTACCAAGATGGCATCTCAATTCTGAACATCTATTCCCCAAATGTAAGAGCACCCTCATTCATAAAAGAAACATTACTAAAGCTTAAATCACAGACAGAACTCCACACATGAATAGTGGGAGATTTCAACACCTGACTCTCACCAATGGACAGATTCATTGAGACAGAAACTAAATGGGAAAATAAAGAAACTAACAGACATCATGAATCATATAGACCTAAGATATTTATAGAACATTTTACCCAAACACAAAGGAATATAACTTCTTCTCAGAATCTTCTCCAAAATTGACCATATACTCAGTCACAAAGCAAGCCTCAATAGATACAAGAGGATTGAAATAACCTTTTGTATCTTATCAGACCACCATGGATTAAAGCTGGAACTCAACAACAGAAAACCTACAGATGCATGGAAACTGAACAACTCCCTACTCAATGAACACTGGGTCAGGCATAAAATAAAGAAAGAAATTAAAGACTTTCTGGTATCCAACTAAAATGAAGGCACAAAATACCCAAACTTATGGGACAGAAATGAAAGCAGTGCTAAGAGGAAAGTTCATAGCACTAAGTGCCTTCATAAAGAAATAGGGGAGATTGCATACTCGTAACTTAGCAGCACACCTGAAAGCTCTAGCAGAAAACATCAGGCTTTTCTAAAAGAAGTGGATTTGGGTTCTGTAACTTGCATCCACTACAATTGTCTTAGTCAGGTGCAGCCCCCAGATGGCTCATGAACGGCACAGCATCGGGGTCGCTTAATGTCTTTAGAACACCAGCAAGAATGGAGTGAGAACCAAACAGGTTTGCTTCTGTTCTGCCAGGTCAGAATCAAGGTTACAAATTGGCATTGCCAAGCAATCTTAAAGAAGTGTGCTTTTCTAGTTTGGGCAGAAGGGGAACAAAGAACTGGTTACGTTCAGTGACGCATACCAGCGTTGATCCCTCTACCAAAGCCAGCCAGGCTGCCAGAGTGAGCATGCACGCTGTGCATTCCAATACTCCACCAACTTGACCAGCAACCAAACACAGCACAGCAAACTGAAACAGACTTGTCAATGCAATACTCTCTACAAATGAAGGCCCGGAACAGCTGGAGTGAGTTTCTTGGTTCCTATTTCTTTCTTTGTGTGTTCCCTTCACCTACCTAACTCCCCAACATACAAATTCTATCCGGCCTAATTTTTTTTTTTTTTCTAGGACAGTAATGCTCTTTAGGATGGTAAGTACGATGTCCTCAGACAGGTAGGTTTCCATAAATGACTATTACTTTTAAAGCCTGCACTATCCTTAAGAGAATGCTTTTAATGTAAGTGTTCAAATGGCACTCCCCTTGGAGGGACTAAAGAAGAGACAGTGCTCTCCAAGAAAGATCAGCAAGGAGGAAAGCAGAAAGACCACTCAGCTGGCATGCAGGTGCTGTGCAGGAAAGATAATCTCAGTTGCATGGAACAGGGCCAATTACAGTTTGCTCCTTGTGTCAGGAGCCTTGGCTGTCTTAGACTCACTCTGTAGACCTCGAACTCATAGAGATCCACCTGCCTCTGCCTCTCAGACTGCTGGGATTACAGGCATGCGCCACTGTGCAGGGCAGCATGGTGCTTTCAACAAAGGTGGCTGTGGTGGCTGGAATGAGAATGGCCCCCAAAGGCTCAGATATTTGCCTGCTTGGTCCCAGCTAGTATGGGGAGGATTAGGAGGTGGAGACCCTGTTGGAGAAGGTGTGCCACTAAAGGTATACTTGAAGTTTAAAAGCTTCTTGTCATCCCCAGTCAATGCCTGCTTCCTGCTTGCAGTGTGCGATGTGAGCTCTCTGTTCTTCCTGCCTTGGCTTCACCCTCATGGACTCTAATGCTCTAGAACTGTAAGGATAGTGAAATGTCTTCTTGTGTAATTTGTCTTGGCCATGATGTTTTACCACAGCAAGAGAACAGAAAGACTCACTACCACACACATACCCCCTGAGCCAACACCAAGTAGTAGCTAGCGGCAGAATTTGGAGGCACCAGTGCAGAGGAGGGTTCCTGGGGTCCCTTCTATCCTCACAGTCTTTATTCCCAGCTTCCTATGCTGCCCCTGTGTTGAGCTGTGGCTTGACTCTCAGGCACCGGCCTCCTTTCCCGGGCTTCATTCACTTTTGGATGGGTAACACCATCTCTGTTTTTTTGTTTGTAAGGTACAACGCCAAATATCACACTCTCTGCTTTTGAACCCAAAGACTGCCTATAGTTGAAACTAAGTGAAACTAACTAAGCTGAAAATGTGTGACCCAAAGTGCTCTCAAACCTAAAATTTTCAGAACACTGGCAAGCGACTGCAAGTGAAAATTCCACACAACAAGCCACAGTTAGAACACAGATGCACTAAAAATATTAGATAAAATTACTTCCAGACTATTTGTATGTGCATATAAAACATAGATGAATTTAGGGTCGGATTCCAATTTTATTACATATGCATATAAATGTGTACTTGTGTGTATATATGTATATGTATGCAAAAATCTGAAAATAAGAAATCAGAAAAAGTTATGGTCTCAAGCATGCTGGAAAGGGAATATGCAGCTTTGCACCTTGTCCAAGCAAACCATCGACCCCTCCATTCAGCAGCCTCAGTGGACCTGTCTGTGCCCTCTCCATCTGAAGAGGAGACATAGACTTACTTTCCACATTCTGTACTCCAAACTACACCACTGAGGGCAACCCTAGCAACACCTGGGTTGATGTCACTGCTATTGCCCCATATAGAAGGTGATGACAATGGGATATAGCCTGGCCTTGGTTTTAATTAAGTAACGTGTTTCACCATAGATCCATCTGTCACTCATAGACTGTGCATACTTTGTATGACTTGCATACATTTTAAACATCCTAATACACAAAGCCTCCAACTGTGAAATTCCTGAAAAACCGTGTTTCCATCTCCATTCAGCCCAGCAACATAGCCTCTGAGGTCACACGCATACTATGGGGGGCGGAGGGAACAGTGGCAGTTGTATGTATTTTTCTTCAGTATGAACTGCCCTTTTCCTAAGTTCTCTTTGTTCTAATTTTTCAAACATATCTTAGAGGCAGGGACATCACTATTAAGAAACCTACTCTGTCCAGGTCAGCTAGGACTACACAGAGAAACTCTGTCTTGAAAAAAGAAAGAAAGAAGAAAAGAAAGAAAGAGAAATTGATACTGTCCTCTGACACTTAGCCACCATTATCTCCACCCACGGTGTGCTTCTCATCCAGAGTCATTAACTGCTTGTCCCTCTGCCTTCCCTAGGGTAAGCTCCTTAGAATCAGCTACTGTGTCATAAACAATTTATAATTTTTTGTCCTACCATCAACCTGGAACAGAGTAATAATCAACAGATATTTGTTGAATGGCCAAACGTTACCCTACTCTCTAGGTTTTTTCTCAGTTCTCACAAGATCTTACTCCCCTTAAGCACACAAAGAAATTGAAGCTTATCTTTAATGGCTCATTATCTAGCTAAATGTGAAGGGTGATTTCCAAACAGCAGAAATTCTTGGTGAACTCAGGTGGCATTAAGCGTGAAACTGAAAAAAACTCAGACATGTAGATCAGTAGAGCAAAATTGAAGCCACTAACCCGAGTGTGCAAATCCATCATTGTCTGATATTTTATAAAGATGTCAAAAATACAGTTTCTCTGTAGCGCATCGGCCTTCTGCCGCGTGGGCTCAGCCTCAACGAGGGATAGAAAGCATGCGGTTAACCTCATGAGCCTTAACCTCCCTAAAAAGGATTCTGGATCTTGAAATAAAGTACTCCATACATGCCACCTCTGTCCAGTACCTTCATACTTAACACAGGTCTTGCAGTTGTAGAATCCGGAGGTTCCCTTTCGTACTCTCATAATAGGGACTGTCCACCCACCGCACCTTCAAGAAATAGCTGGAGCATCAATGGATAGAGAAGAGGTGATAGGGAGAAAATAAAAGAGCAAAATAAAATAGAGCACCAGAATCCCATAATTCATTGCAAAGGCTCCTTTGCTACAAATGACAACAGCTGTCAGTCAGGTGTCAGAGAGTTTAACTTTTAGCACAGTCACCCTCTCGCTCTATTTTTCTGTTGTAAGGCCTTGGGACTCTATACCTATTAGAGTCCTATGAGAGCTCAGAAAAACAAAGATTGCCCTGAAATTAGAGCATCTAAACAGGGTTGCACACTCCTCTCACCAGAATTGTACAAAAATTCCATGTACCTGAAAATTAACTTTATCTTTTAAGCATGTGCTTACCGAAGTAAAGTGTGTGTGTACATGCATGCACACATGCAGAAGCATGTCGTGTATTCTATTTCTGGTCTTGAGAGAGATCTTTTATTGAAGTAGAGATGAGCTATGAGAAGCAGCATTATGCAGCAATTAACTGATATTGACAGGTCTAATAATAGCTCATCCTCAGTTAATCCTATAATTTGCTCTCATAATGGGATGGTAATCGTGAAGAGGCCTGAACTTCAAGCAAGCATCCCTCAGCACCCAGCTTCCTGTTCTGAGTGGATAGCTATGAAATATCAAGCCAACGTATCTCTACTGTAAAGATTTCAACCCAGAAGACTGTGCTTTCTCTGCATTCTGTTGATTCATTTATTAATGCCAAGATTTTGTTCTAGCCATAGATTTTTACATACATTTGAGATATGTTTTTTGTTGTTGTTGATGATGATTTGCTTGTGGCAGAAAAGAAATATATATATATATATATATATATATATATATATATATATATCAAGTTTAAGTCTACATAACAAACTTCAAGGTTATTGTATTTTAAAATAGAAATATTCACCATATCCATTTTCATAAATTGTTTTTAGAACTGTCCATATGGGTAATCTCTCAGCATGGTCTCTAATATTAGTGACAGGCGTGCCTTTGAAAAAGAGCAACACTACATTCTTCCCTAGCTTTTTTTTTTCTTAAATTTTGTCATAGCAAAAGAAAGATCACACACACACACAAAAATCACATCTTCATTTTCTGACTATTGAACTAATTGGAACTCTTTAGTTTGTATCATTTATCTATGTAATGACCATAAAAGAAATGCATTCGGATTCTTTTTGCTGCAAGTAACAAAAAGAAAGTTAAAACCAACTGTCAAAACCTTAAGGAATTTATTATTTTACTTCTCTAAAGTCCAGAAGTAGAGCCCTCCCAAAGTCACAAATCCTATGGTCACCATGGCCTCAGATTCTCCCAATAGTTTTCGCTTTATGACTTCAGCTTCCTCCGTTGTTCTCAATCTGGCTCTCCCTTGAGTTGGGAAGACATGGCTAAACAGCTTTAGGGATCAAGTGGACATCATGATGGGGACTGCTATCTTCCTATTAATCTAAAGGAAGCTCTCCAGCACCAACATTCTTCTGATTAGTCAAAATTGTATCAGAGAACCATGTTAAGACCAATTGTAAACAAGAGTTGTGAATTACTGTGATTGGCCAGTTCCATCTTCTACCACTAGCTCCTGAATGTGGGGATGCAGAAAAAGCTAGACACTTTACTAAGAACTATGTTTACAAAAAGAAAAGGAGAAACAACTATTGAAAAGCAAAAAGTTCCTATAATATGGTCACTGTACACATTGACTTCTCACAGACTGACAAAGGTTTCCTGACTATGTTTTATGTGCTGCTCGTTATCCTGTGTCCCAAGAGAACACTACAGTTAGAAAAAGCGGACACCATCTGTGTTAGCTACTGTCCTATTGCCGTGATAAAACACCATGACCAGAAGCATCAAATGAAAGAGTTTATTTTGGCTTATAGTTTCAGAAGAATAAGAGTTCATCTCAAAGGGAGGGGCAGCCATAGCAGCAAGCAACAGGCATAGTGGTGGGGGGCAGGAGGCTGGGAGGTCACTTTATCACAGGCATGAAGCAGAGAGACTGCACTGGAAGTGGAATGAGGCTCTGAACTCCCAAAGCCTACCCCAGTGACGTACTTCCTCTAGAAAGGCTATGCCTTCCTATGATTTCTCCAAATGCGGAAACACATGTTTAAATGCCTGAGCCTATGGGTGAAACTTCTCATTCAAACCACAAAGTTCCACACCCTGGCCCCAGTAGGCTCATGACCTGTTCATAAAGCAAAATGCATTTAGTCCAACTTCAAAATCCTCATTGTCTTTCACAGTCTCAACACTGGTCCAGGTCCAAAGTCTCTGCTGAGACTCAGACAGGTTCTTAACTGTAACCACATGTAAATTCAAAAGGCATATCATATACTGCAGTGGTTTGAATAAAAATGCCCCCCATAGGTTCACAGGGAGTACCATTATTTGAAAGTATTAGGACATGTGGCTTTGTTGAAGTAGGTGTTGCCTTATTGGAGAAAGTGTGGCACTAAGGTTGGACTTTAAAGTTTCAGAAGCTCAAGCCAGGCCCGGTGGTTCTCTCTCTTCCTGTTGCCTGTCAATCCAGATGTAGAACTCTCTCTTGGCTCCTTCTGCAGCACTATGTCTTCTGAGAGATCACATCTTTAACCCCAAGCGTGAAGCAGAGAGAGCAAACCAAAAGTGGTATGAGGCTTTAAAATCTCAAAGCCTCCCCCCACTCCCCAAGTGAACTTCCTGTAGCAAGGCTGCATTTTTCTATAATCTAGCCAAACAGCACAAGTAACTGAGGACCAAGTGTTCAAATGTTTGACCCTATAGGGAGACATTTCTTATTCAAACCATCACACCATCTCTACCCTAACTATATGGCCATTTTTTTGACTGTTCACATTTTTTTGCATAGTTCCAAAGCTAAAAGGAGCCATCAAATACCATAAAATTCTCATTTTATAGTGAGGAGGAAGAATCCTGGAATATAAAGTCATTTGGTAGACTGAGGACATACATGACTTTTTTTATTATCTGTCATTTGCATTTTTGTGGCACCAATTTTTCTAGGTGCAAGATATTTTATGCATATAAACAGAGCTTATTATATGACAATCTATGATATGTCTGATATTTTTAGAGAGAACTATTACAGAATTATTTTCTATAGGATTCATTTAAATGGCATTAAGATAAAAATCCCACTAAAATGTGTCCATAATCTCTTTTAGAGTGGATCACTCATAAATCCTGAATATTCAACAGACTTGCTCTTGTACCCCATCCCAGACTCTGTCACTCCCAGTCAGATATTTGGGTGCTTCGGGAGGCTCAGTCTGTATCCCAGTGAGTCAGCTAGATCCTTCAAAATCCTCAGCAGGTGAAGGTGTTATAACCCCTCCCCCACACACACACCATGCATTATAGTCACTAAGTGTGCTAGCTGGTTTTATGCCAACTCCCAGAGTCATCTGAGGAAGAGGGAACCTCAACTGAGAAAATGTCGCCATCAGATTGGCCTGTAGACAAGCTGTTGTCCATTTTCTTAATAAGCTATTGATGTGGGAGGACCCACATGGTCCAGGTGGTCCTGGACGGGAGTGGGAGTGGGGTCATAGAAAAGGAAGCTGAATGCTTGCCGATGGGAGTCTAGCATAGTTGTCCTCTAAGTGGCTTCATCCAGCAGCTGATGGAAACAGATGCAGAGACCCACAGCCAAACGTTGAGTGGAGGCCAGAGAGCCTTGTAGAAGTATGGGCAGGGATGGGGGGAAAGATAAAGATACAGGAGTGCTATAAGAAGACCAACAGACCTAACTAACCAGGGCCCAGGGAGCCTGTGGAGACTGAAGCACCAACCAATGACCATGCATGGACTAGACTTAGGCCCCCTACACAGATGTAGCCAATAGGCAGCTCAGTCCTCATAAAGGTTCCTTAGTAATGGGAATGAGGGCTGACTCTGACATGGACTCTGTTGCCTGATCTTTGATCATTTTCCCCTGGAGGGGCTACCTCACTTGGCCACAGGAGAGAGGATGCAGTCCTTATGCTACTTGATTTGCTGGGGTGGGTGGGTGGGGTTCTCCTTCTCTGAGGAGTAAGGAGGATAGAAGAAACAGGGAGGAAGGATGAGACCAGGGGCAAAGGAGGGAGGGGGCTATGACTAGGATGTAAAATAAGTAAATAACAATGAAAATTTTAAAACTATTTTTAAAAAGAAGGAAGCTGAGCTAGCCCTGGGGAATCACCCAGTAATTAGCCCTTCTCCATGGCTCCTGCTTCAGTTGCTGCCTCCAGGTTCCTGCCCCAACTTCCTCTCAGGAGGGACTGTGACCTGCCAGTTGTATAACTGGAATAAAACTCTTTCCTCCCCAGTCATGGTCTGTTATCACATCAATAGAAACCCTAACTAAGACATTAAGAAATACCTCTTCCTACAAGTTGTGTCTGCTGACTCTGGGATCTCTGTTAATGGATGACTTCTGGAAAGATTCAGAACCACCTAACACTTTCGTGTAGTCTGGACATGAAAACTGCTGTAGATATAGTCCAGTTTGTTTTAAGAAACTTCACTCTATTTGTGATACATTGATTGCTCTTTTATGAATTAATTCTGTAGACATTCATGGAGTTACACAAAGGAAAAGGTACAAAGTTGTCTGTAGCTGTGTCACTTATATTAGACAGTTCTTAGTGCTCACAGCATATTCCTAAATATCACAGGAGCAATAGAAAGAGAGAATTCTATGAATAGAAATCTTAATATAAATATCCTGGTGCAGAACAATATGACAGAGCTGTGTATGAGGAAAGAGAAGGAAGGGCTGGAGAGATGACTCAGAAGTTGAGAGCATCTGGTGCTCTGGCACAGACTAGCGCTCAGTTCCCAGCACCCACACCAGAAACTGTGTGAAACAGGAACACATAACTGCCTGTAACTCCAGCTGTAGGGGGTCTGACACCTTCTTCTGACCCGTATGGGCACCCACAAACAAGTGACACACACTCACATAGACATATCCAAACACGTAATAAAAAACAAAATAAACTGTCAGGCATGGTATTGCATGCCTTTAACCTCAGCACACTGGAGGCAGAGGCAGGCAGATCTCTATGAGTTCAAAGCCAGCCTAGTATATACAGTGAGCTCCAGAACAGTAAGGACTACATCAGGAGACCTACCTCAAAAAAATATAGATATAGATATAGATATAGATATAGATATAGATATAGATATGTGTGTGTGCATAGCAACCTGCTCATCTACAAATATATATGTATAGATGACAAAATTATATATGTATGCACCTGCATGAGTCCATGTATAATGTATAGATATTACTTACAGTAGTTCTCTATATTTATGAATATTGAAAGACATGAATCTATGCTAATTGCTTTTATTTTGAAGTTAACGATTGTACTGCTAACCACACGCATGCTTTGCTCATTTGCTCTGTGCTTTTTAAAGTCTTGCATTTCACATTGACAAACCATCACATGAATGTGGGAGGCAAAATATGTTCTTTTGATAGGTGTAGGCATTGTAGAATGCCCAAGTCGGGACAGTTAGCATGTCTACTATTGCAAATGTTCACCACTTCCTTGGGGGTTTATCATCTGAAGTATTATTCTACATTTCTTCTTTCTTAGCTGTTGAGAAACACGCAGGACACTATGGAGCATGGTTACCTTGGCATGCTTTGTGCCCCATTATATCATCTAGTGGTTGGGGAAAGAAAAATCAATAGAGCAAGCTCAAAAGAATAACATGATTTCATGAAACGATCATGGAATTCTAATGTTTTTCTATCGGTTTTCTCAGAAAACAGACACACTCCACATTGTTTAGCTGCTTCCAGGAGTCTCTGGTAGAGGTTAGGGGTTATGATACAGACTTAGTGTTTCATCTGACTCTCTACAGAAGAAGGTCGCAGCTGGAGGAGCGTGCAGAGCAGTGAATAATGCAGTTTCCTCAAGGGAGGGTGCAGGAAGAGAAAGACAAGGCAAGAAGATTCACCTTCTAGCCAATGGTGTGCAATTTTTGACTTTTGTAGAATGGGCAAACATTACCCAAATTAAGAACATGAATAATTAATGGTTTTCTTAAATTGTTTAATTAATTATGCAACAAATCTCTGAGCTGTCTGCCCAGGGCAAGAATTAAGGTGCCCTGATGTGATGCTCTGTTTCCGGCACACCTTTGCCAATACCATCCTGAAGGGTGTGAGGAGTCAGGGAGCCAGACAAGCATGTGCTCAGTATTTTTGTTATTTTATAACCAAGCTTAAAACAATCACCAATAATGTGAAATATACAAAAAAAGGGGGTGCTGAATGTCATTCTTCCTTCTAGCGTAGAAAAACTAGCATGCAACAACTTCTTGCTTTACACAGCAAGGTAAGACCTTCGTATAGCTGTTCAGGCCAAGCTGCACTGGCATCCTCAGATCCAGGGCTAAGAACCTCCCCTGTAAGAGAACATTTTGAAATTTTGCTTCAGAATAACTAGACAGAAGTCACGGACAAACCAAGGACTGCCATTCATGATCATAACTACCAATGAGGAAAGTGTGCCCTTAAAGAAAACAGTGTCACTCGAAGCCTTGAGGAAACACGGAGCACTCTATCTGCAGCTGAGTGTTGGAAGGCTGCCAGTTCACCCTCCCTACCTCACCCCCATCACACCCAGAATGCCCGTGGAATTTCTTATAACATGACTTTCATGTTATAGGAATGAATACCCTGGGTGAAACATGAAGTGCTGAAAACATGGCAGAATGGGAATGTAGCATACTGTGGCTTCTGCCTTTCCCACACACACAACCTCAGTCTTATCCCACTGACCCTAGGCATAGCACAAATTCAGACACTGGACAAACTGCTTACTAGTGTGGAACCTTTATGAGCTACAACTCATAGACGCAACTGATAGAAGGAAGGATTTATTTGGCTTACAGTTACAAAGGGTAAGAGTTCCTTGCCATGGGGGGCATGGCAGCAAGCAGCAGCCATGGCTGCTGTAGCAGAAGCTGAGAGCTCACGTCTCCAATGGCAAACAGAAAGCAGTGTGTGTGCTTGGAGTGGGAGGAGGCCTGGTGACAGACATCTTCCAGCAAGGCCAGCCACACACCTTATAAACCTTTCCAAACAGCATCACCAACTGGGAATGGGGTATTCCAATGCCAGAGGAAAAAAATGGAGTGAGGCCAAGTGAACTTATTTTGTTCTTTCTGCTTCTTGATGATCATAGGAAACACATAACTTCCCACTGCTGTCCATCCAACTGTCAGGATCACCCACAGCTTTGTCACCTTCCACCCCTCCACCGCACTTTATACCAGTGAGGCGGCTGAACTCCAAGGTGCTTGGAGAAAAACAACCAGATCCCAGAGGTGCTTAGCAATCACAAAGAGTAAAAATAAACAAGGGTTAGGTCCCTGGTAAAGGAAAGCTGGTTAGGGCATGGAGAGGGCAACCTACTAAAAAATAAAATAAAATAAAATAAATAGCAGTCCCTACTCGTCTACAAGTGACATGTCCCAAAACAATTCTCAAATGCCTGAAACCATGGATAGCATCAATTTTACATACACATATTCTTTGGCTTTCCCTACACATATATAGGAAATGAGGATAAATTTAATTTAAAAGGTAGGTACAATAAGAGACTAATAATGATGGTTACTAATAAACAGAACAATTATAATGCTGTAGTGCATGTGTGTGGATGTGTGTGTTGTTGATATGTCCTTCATCTAAGCAAATGTTCTAGCCCTGAGCCATATTGCCAGCCGCCTCCTTTAATAATGCCCTATAATTCATTTTCTCTTTAAAATATAAATTTTTCATGTTGGCGACATCCATTTAAGATTTTGGTACCACAAATGACCTTGGGTAACAAAAATTAATAGTGTGAAACTGTGGACCAAAGGGGCTAACAGCAATGATTGAAAAACCAAAGAAGATTCAAGCTCAGCATAAGGAAAAAGATGATCCTAGAAACCCTTCCGTTTAAAAGGAAAATCAGCCGATGAATTCATTTGATTCATCGGGAGGTCATCAGGAGCTGATCACTGTTGTTGCTTAAATTCCCTGGCCTGAGAAGCTGAAAGGATCAGCTGAGGGAGAACACAGAGCATTTATCCTACGGAAACAGAGCACAATGGGCATGAACCAACACAAGAGAAAGAAAAGACAAGGGGAAAGGAATGGCCAGAAACCAAAGCAAAACCTGCCTCGAAAAAGGACCTGAAGTTTTGTGCCAAAACTATCTCATGGATTTTGTGCCAAAATCATCTCATGGATGATGCCATTGAAAGATAAAGTAGATTTGTCTATGTTCTAGAGTAAACTTCCAAACTCCAAGAATGAAGAGAGTCCCGCAACCTTCTGTCTAGAAAAAAAAAAAAAAGTGATCCAAAAGGAAAAGGAAATCCTATAAGCTAGAAAAATCTTACAATGGAAAAGGAAAGCATTATGTATTCTTCCTATCAGAAGTACAACTGAAATGGAAAATTGATGTGAGAGTTCATATGGCCATTTAAGAAAGACACTAAGAAACCATGATTAAGGGAGGCGCCATGCCCAAAAGTAGGTAGCCAACACAAGACAAGCTCCGTGGTGGTTTTGGAGGGTTTTATGTTTGTTTGCTTGCTTGCTTGTTTTGTCTCATAATACTTTGTCTAAACATTTTTTAACTTACAAGTCTATTGTATATATGTTATGCTTCTAATTTTGTGTTTTTATGAGATTTCTGTGTGTGTGAATCTGTCTGTGCCTTTCTGTGTCTATCTGCGCTTCTTCTCCTTTTTCTTCGTCTCCTTTTTCACCATTTGTTTCTGTTCTGGTTTATTTGTTTTGATTTTATCTTATTTTAATATTTTTATCTTTTATGTATAGGCATGCTTCTGCCTGCATGTGTATCTGTGCCTATGCACACCAGAAGAGGGCACCGGATCCACCTGGGACTAGAGTTACAGCTGGTAGGAACCACCAAGTGGGTGCTGGGGATGAAATTCAGGTCCTCTGAAAAAGCAACCAGAGCGCTCAACACTGAGCCATCTCTCCAGACCATTTATTTATTTTTAGATGACTGTTTTTAATGAGAGAGAGCAAGAAATGGTGTAGATTTGGATGGGTGGGAAAGAATTGGCAGAAGTTGGGGGAGGGGAAACCATAATCAGAATATCCTGTATGAAAAAGAATCATTTTCAGTAAAGGGAGAGAAAGAGATAAGACATTACAATGATTCCATAGTTACAATGAAAGCATGGATATAAGGTAAGACAGCACTTCATAAAGTAAAATCACACAGTGCAGTATGATTAAAATGGCTTTAAAATATACATATAAAATGCTAGAATAAATAGCTAAGATAACAAGAGTTTGGAGTAGTGATAAGATCATTTCTACAGTGTTACAGTGATGATTATTTTTTTAAAGAAACATTTGCGTTAAGTGAACGGTTTTTTTTTTTTCCTTTTGAAGAGTGTGTGTGTGTGTGTGTGTGTGTGTGTGTGTGTGTGTGTTTACACGTGCCACACACCTGTGTAGACGTCGGAGGACAGCTTGTGGAAGTTGATTCTCTCCTTCCACCATTTGGATTCAGAGGAAAGAACGAAGGCTGCCGGGCTTTTCAGCAAGTGCCTTTACCCACTGGGCCATCACTGCCCATCATCAGTGTGCAATATAAAAGACCCATCTTTTTAAATGAGCAACGTGAGACAGCCGTGGTTGTGACTCATAGGTACTAAGGGATATTCATACACACAGCACATTCTTTGCAACAGGACCAGACGACTCAGCTCCAGGATTAACATGTCAATATCAGTTTTGAAGACTGATAATGCCTAGGGCAAAGATTTGCCCTAAAACTTTTGAAGCATTGAATATTCTCTCATTGCTTGGAATAAAAAGGCCTTGATGCTCCTTGTTGCCTGAGTGTTTGGGAAGACTCAGACCCAGGTTTTATTAAAAGCATGCTCTCTTCCTCATTAATCAGTAGGTATACATCCTCATAACTCTTCTTTTCTTCTTCTTCTTCTTCTTCTTATTATTATTATTATTATTATTATTATTTTACAATTTATTCACTTTGTATCCTGGTTGTAGCCCCCTCCCTCATCTGCTCTCAGTCCTACCCTCCCTCCCTTTTCCTCCCTTGCCCCCATCTCCTAGTCCACTGATAAGGAAGTCCTTATCCCCTGCTGTCTGACCCTAGCCTATCAGGTCCCATCAGGACTGCCTGGATCCTCTTCTTCTGTGGGCTGGCTAGGTCACACAACCAGGGAGAAGTGATCAAGGAGCAGGCAAACAAGTTCATGTCACAGACTGTCTCTTCTCCCCTTACTAGGGAACCCACATGAAGACTGAACTGCCTGTGGGCTACATCTGAGCAGGGAGTCTAGGTCCTCTCTATGCACGGCCTTTGGTTGATGGATCAGTCTCTGCAACCCTCACCCCCCCACCCCTGCACCAGGCCCAGGTTATTTTTTTGGGGGGGTGGGGAGGTTTGTTGGTCTCTTTGTGGGGCTCTTGTCCTCTCCAGATCCTTCTATATCCCTGTTCTTACATAAGACTCCCTGTGCTCTGTCCAAAGTTTGGCTGTGAGTCTCTGCATCTGCTTTGATCCCCTGCTAGATGGAGTCTTTTAGAGGACATCTGTGATAGGCTCCCAACCTGTTTCCTCTCTTCTACTGCCTCAGTGTCTATCCTGTTTTCCCTTCTGAATGAGAATTAAGCATCTTCCCTTAAGAAAGGATCCTCCTTGTTGTTTAGCTTCTTTAGATCTGTAGGTTTTCATAGGTTTATCTTATATTATAAAGCTAATATCCACTTAGAAGTGAGTATATACCCTGTATGTCTTTCTGCTTCTGGGTTACCTCACTCAGGATGATCTTTTCTAGTTCCATCCATTTGCCTGTAAATTTCATGAGTTCCTTGTTTTTAATAACTGAGTAGTATTCCATTGTGTATATGTACCACAATTTTTGTATCCATTTTTCAATTGAGGGACATCTAGGTTGTTTCCAGATTCTGGCTATTATGAATAAAGCTGCTATGAACACAGTTGAGCAAATGTCCTGGTTGTATGGTGGGTATATGCCCAGGAGTGATATAACTAAGTCTTGGGGAAGCACTATTCCCAGTTTTCTGAGAAAGTGTCAGATTAATTTCCAAAGTGGTTGTACAAGATTGCATTCCCACCAGTATAAAAATGCAAATAGATCCATACTTATCACCCTGCACAAAAGTAAAGACCAAGTGGATCAAAGACCTCAACATAAAACCAGACACACTAAATCTGTTAGAAGAAAAAATGGGGAAGAGCCTTGAACTCACTGGCACAGGAGACAGCTTCCTAAACAGAATACTCACAGCACAGGCTCTAAGGTCAACAATCAATAAATGGGACCTCATGAAACTGAAAAGCTTCTGTAAAGCAAAGGACAAGGTCAACAGAACAAAACAACAGACTGGGAAAGGATATTCACCAACCCTACATCTGACAGAGGGCTAATATCCAGAATATATAAAGAACTCAAGAAGTTAAATGCCAACAAACCAAATAATCCAATTAAAAACTGGGGGACAGAGCTAAACAGAGAATTTTCAACTGAGGAGTATCAAATGGCAGAGAAACTCTTAAAGAAATGTTCAACGTCCTTAGTCAACATTTGATTTGCTGCAAATCAAAACGACCCTGAGATTTCACCGTATAACAATCAGAATGGCTAAGATCAAAAACTCAAGTGACAGCACATGCTGGAGAGGATGTGGAGAAAGGGGAACTTTAACCACTCTTCTACACACACAGTGTCAGAAAGAGAACAGGAGATGCTGAGCACTCACAGGTGGGTCTTGCTATTTATAGGAAGCAATGTTAGATGGTCACTTATCATTCAAATGAAGTGAGACAAAATAAGCCTGTCACACAATCTTGTCTGAGTACATACAAGAATAATGTCGTCATAATCACCACCAGTTTCATAAATAATAATAATCAGTGTTAGCCGTTATCCATCCTTTCTGTCTCTCAGACCAAAAATGCAGATTCACAATCAGAATTCCTCAAATTCTAATGGTAACCAATTCAGAGCAAGACCTTGCTTCTTCATAATAATAATAAAAAAAAAAAACAACAACAACAAAAAAAAAAAACAAACCTGTTCTAGGAACACTTCATACCTTGTTCCTCTTCTTTCCACGTGTTTATCCCCTTCAAGGAGCCAGGCCGGGAGCCTAACTAATTTCGACTCCAAGTGTGTTCCTGATCTTTGGCTTCAGAACACAGACAAATGGAACAATATATTTGTTATTGGCTATGTACACCTTGAGAGCAATCAAACAAAATTCGGCTGGTGACCCAGAATGGCATATTGCCTACTGCCATTACAGAGTCCATTGCTTATTGTTACACAGTTGTTTTCAAGCCTGGCTCATCTCTTACCCTCCAGGAATATCAAAGCTCAATTGAAAAAACATGATGAAATATATATACACATCTATATATGTACATAAATGGTCCCTTCTCCCTCAAAGTCCAATCCTAGGAGACCAGCAGAGACTGCTATACTTCAGTCCTACCATGTGGCAACTATTACAATTTAATGAGGTACACATACATATACACACAGACTCTTTGGGAGTGCGAGGCTCATGTATTGAGGTATGGCTCCCAATGTCGCACTGCTCGGATATGGAGCTGGGAGGTGATGGAGGTCAGTAAGTCTCTGGACTCACTTGTGATTAATCCCCTGATGCTGTAATTATCAAGAGGTGGCAGAAAGCAGAAAGTGAGGTCTGGAGGAAGTGGGTCAATGGGGTGTTCCCTATAAAGACAGACTGTTCTCCTGGACCTCTGTCATTTCTCTCCTCCCAGCCACCAGTAGATGAAGGACTCTGTCCACCATTCCCCAGCTACCATGCTCTGCTGTCCCACTATATGCCTAGAAACAATGATGCCACCAGAACAATGTCCTGAAACCAATGACACCATGAAGCAAAATATACTTTCCCTCCTTCACACTGTTTCCCTCAGGTGTTTGTCACAGGAATGACAAGGTAACCAACAATATCTGTGCAGCGGCCCTTGCAGAATTCAACTTTTGTTTAACTGTGAGAACACATATTGGATCTCATTACTGGTGAGGCTGTTCTTTATGTTAAGTAGCTCTAGAACGCTCAGGAGAGATGCATTTCTTTGGCAATACCAAGGACAATTATCCTTCTCTTGAGCCATCGGTCTGTTTCTATCTTGTACACAGCGTGAATCTCGGAACTGTAACGTCTCCCTGCTCAGATGGGAGTGAGCCAAATGTACAGCAAGGTGCAGCTTTTGGCTCTTTGTTTCCACGCTGGCTCCCTTTTATAGCTTTGCTGTCGCTTTCCTTTCTCTCCTGTGCTGAAATTATGGGGTTTTGCTACATTTTATGACTTCTGTAAGCACTTCAATTTTTTTTTACAGGTGGGTAGACAAAAAAGAAAGAAAGAAAGAAAGAAAGAAAGAAAGAAAGAAAGAAAGAAAGAAAGAAAGAAAGAAAGAAAGAAAGAAAGAGAGAGAGAGAGAGAAAGTTGAACCCCAAACAGTATTGTACAAATTATAAAGTGGGGAGGACATATAGGAAAAGATGAGCAGTTATAGACTAGACCCTGGAAGTCAGGCAGGTAGAAGTGCAAAGAGGGACACCCCAATCTGTAGAAGCAGAATCCCCCAAATAAGAACAGAATCCTGCAGAGCATGTGGGAGTGGCAGAGTACATGGTCTCCAGGAGACAGAGGATACAAACAGGTGAGCTGGAGCTTGGAAACAAGCAGCAGCAGCAGGAGTTTAGGCTTGATATGGGTCATCTCTGGCCTTTGTATGTGTTTACCAAACACAATTGCCCTTGGCTTTCCTCAGGAGACCAGGTGACAGAAAGAGTGCTGTATTGATCTGCTATGGCTGCTGTAAAGTATCATATTAAAAAGAAATGTGTTCCCTCACATTTCCGGAGATTAGCAGTCCAAGCTCTAGGTGTGAGAAGGGTTGAAGTCTCCAGAGCCTCCCTCCTCCTTTGTGGAGAGCCTGCCTCCTCCCTGTACCCTCACACGGCCTCTCTTGGTGTGCCTGTGTCCTGATCTCCTCTTCTTGTGATTGGTAAATCATGTGGAACCACTCTTGTGACACCATTTACCTCAATTACCTCTTTAATGTCATGCCTGTCAAACACCCAAAGGCACAATCCAAAGCAATACTGCTCCAGCTCTTGAACGTTCACAGGTTTAAAGTCAGTAACTTCTAACATCCTGCAAATAGTTTGCATCCATCCAAATGTAGTTAAAACCTGAGTTCTTGGAGATGAGAACTTCAGTTCAGCCTGTAACAAATACTCGGAGAATCTTCTAGGAAAGGCACAAAGCATGTGACAGCTATGACAACTAGGATTAAAATGGAAGATGCACCATGTCTCTGTGAGGTTTGGTACCTCCTGATGAAGGGATGGGGTGCGCAGGTGATGTAAAGCAGATATGCCCACTTCCCTTGTTCCCCTAAGTCAAGTAGGGTTAGGATATTGGAACACTCAACATCAAGAGGGAAGCCTGAATTCAAGCTGGATGACATTGACAGAAGACTTTCAGTGACTATGGTGATAATCAAAACTACATATAATTTATTATTTATTTCTCAGCTCTATGATACAGGACATGCAGTAGAGCTGCATGAGCTGGCAATTCTCCCATCACTAACTTGTGGAGAACACAGCCTGGTCTTTGTTTTCTAGGTTTATTTCTTTTATGTGTAAGAGTGCTTTTCCTTTATGGTTATCAGTGTACTATGTGCATGTCTGGTGCCTGTGGAAGACAGAGGGAGGTGTCAGATCCCCTGGGACTAGAGTTACAGAAGGCTGTGAGCTGCCATATTGATACTGGCAAACCTCTGTCCTCTGGAAAAGCACACAGAGCTTTTAACCTCTGAGCCATCTCCCAGCCTGATTGACTTGGATGTTCATTGCCTGTTTCCTGACTGTCTTCCATGGACTCCTGACTATAGCTACTGGCTATCCTTGGATAGCCAATTCTCGCTTTAGTAAGCGTTGTAGTGGGGATCAAATTTAGGACTTTGTAAGTGCTAATTGCACATTTCCATGACCCCTACTCTAGCCCTGAATTTTCCCTTTTTAAATTGCCTGACTATGTTCCAGAAGGTGATCATAGACTCTGCTGACCAGTATCTCAACCTCTGCAACTGAAAATGCACTACCAGCTGAGTTCTGTACAGATGGTTTATACTCAATAATTTCTGTCGGAAAATGCTGAGTGCTTTTTATGTGATTCCAATTTACATTTGGCATCCAGTTTCAAGGCTGGCCCCTTTTCCTCTCTAACCTGAGCCTTAGCTTAGCCTTGGCAGCTGTGTGTGTGTCATAGGAAGGCATTCTCTCCATGAAAACATCATTTCTAAAAAATCCCCAAACCGCCGCTTGCTATGCACATGGGAAGGAAATGGTACATTCTTTGTAACAGGATGGATTACTTCCTGTTATAGATCCAAATGGAAACCATGGCTTTCCTTCGGAAGAAGGAACATCTGTGACATTGTTATACCACCTATTGAATAATTGCTTCCCAGTAGTAACTGTGACGTTATAATGGAATCATCTCAACATCGGTCTGTTAGATTAGCAAGTAAGTTCTCTTCTGGCCATTATAGCATACTAATCCCTCTGGGCAGACTTTTGCCTTTCTGCAACACCCTGTTTAAGCAAAAGCTCATCAGTTAACTACTGTTCCTAACCCTACTGTCTATTACAGAGTCAGCTGATTGACATTACCCTCTATTATTCTAAATGAACGTTTTCTCTTCAGATAAGTATATTATATGCATGAAAGCTGGCACCAGATCCAACTCTAGAGGCATGCGCTTGAGAAATAGTAACTGGCAGCTTTAAGGAAAAGCTCAAAAAATTCTGGTCATAGCTCTGTCTGGGGCAAGACTGAAGAGCAGAGGATGCCCTGGAGGCATTTCCAGTAACCCAGACCTGTGGTGATTCTTTACCCTTTCAAAACTAGGAGAGAAAAAAAGGATCATAGACAAAAGAATTTTACTAAATGACTCCAGTCAAAAACAAAACAAAACAAAACAACAACAACAACAAAAAAAAAAAAACAAGAGGTGGGTAGCCACATGTGTAAGACAAACACCATTAGGAAGAGATGGCATATCCAAAGTGGTGAGCTACAGTTTTTTTTTAGACCTTATAGCTCACTTGATTGAGATTTTGTTGAAGACTGAGGGCTTGGAGGTGCACTCAGTGTCACAGGATTTGGTCGAAGACTACATACCCCTGTGTTTGGATGGTTCCACATGTGAAGTCATGATGTGTAAGATAGCCTAAGAGAGGCCAGTTGCCTTTCAGCATCTTTCTGTCAATATGATTAGCTTTCTAGCCTTGCCCCACTTGGATACTGATGGACTGAGCAACTGTGATTTATGCTATCGTTGGCTTCTCAGCATCACCAGCAGGCTAGCTCCACTGACTGGGTGGCTCTGATTTAGTGATATTGTACTTGTTGATGGGAACAAACAACCACCAAAAGCCTGAAGCAGAAATAAAAGTCAATCACTTCCCTTCCCAGAAAAAAAAACTAGGAAAAGACAGATCATATACTAAAAAGTGCGAGCACATTTGAGTGTCCACACTCTCTCTCTCTCTCTCTCTCTCTCTCTCTCTCTCTCTCTCTCTCTCTCTCACACACACACACACACACACACACACACACACACACACACACACCTCTTCTCATCCTTACTAAGCAATAAACATCTTGCTCCCAGGAAAGCCTTATGTGGTCGGACCACAGTACAAGGTCAGATTTGGTCCTGAGTGTGAGGGGTGAAGGGAAGCTTGTGAGCAGGTCAAGAAAGTGAATAACAGCTCCCACATTCTGTGACCTTGGCTCATCTGCAAACAACAGCCAGAATCATAGTGATTCCTTCACAGGTTGTAAAGAAGATATACAATCATTCTGATAACATGGAAAATGCTTTTAAAAACAAACAGCAGCCATTACTGTCGTTTAAGAGAAATAATATTTTAAGATAAGCTATTTGGTCAATGAGTATTTACCTTGTTCTTTGCACCAGGCAATTGTACATGAATTACCTCATTGGATTCCCATATCTGCTTTATAGCATAGATTTTATTTTCTGGCTTAGACAAGTAAAACTATTAGCCTAAAGTCTTTGGACCATAGTTGTCACCCCAGGCCTGTTTTCCTCCAAGGCTTCTAGATGACAGGTTTAACGAACCATGTTTTGATAGCCCAGGCAAGAGCATTTTTAAAGGGACCTTGTTATTTTTCTAGGCTTTCGTGACTTTGTGGTTACCGTGCTAGACCTAGGAAGAAGGTCTAGTTATCATGTATATTCCATTGTCTCTCAAGAGAATTAGACATGCATTTATTTACATTAGTCTCAACATTCCTTACAAGCAAAATCCCACTTTCAATGTATTTAAAAGAACCCCTACAAGTTCTTTGCCCTTGGATCAGGGCAAAATCAAGACTAATATTTAGACTAGACTATGCATCTGTCTTTCTATTGATAGGTAGGCAGGCAAGCAGACAGATAGACTGATTAGTAAGGTCTCTTGAGAGAAACAAAGCCAATACAACATATGATATACAAATACAAAAATTTATTAGAACTGGCACATATGCTTAATGAGACTAAACCCCACCATCTCCTGCAATCAATGTGCTGTGGGAACTTAGTTAGGTAATTCTAGTGAAGTCTCAAGTCTGAGAACCCAGGGAGTTGGTAATGGAAATCCCAGGCCAAATACCAGAGAAGACCCATGTCCCAGCTCATTAGACAAGCAGGAAGAGAAAGGAGCCAATTCCTCCTTCTATTTTTGTTCCGTTCAGACCTTTGGTGGATAAATGATCCACCACCCTACCCTTGGGCACGCTAATTTTCTGTACTCCATTCACTTGTTTAAAGGATGACTTCATTTGGAAGTGTTCTAATAGGCACATCTAGAAATTCTATTTAATCTGGGTATCTCACAGCACAGTACAGCTGATAAAACATAAAATTAAACACTACAGTAGCTTTAAGATATTGAGCTCATACATTTATAAACACATAAACTCACTAGGATCGTGTGTGTGTGTGCGTGTATTGCATGTATCTGCTGTTTGTCTTTCCTTTTTGACATCACATTTATGACATACTCTGAGATCATTTCCCATAGTAAGAAGGACCACAAACCTTCATTATTTCTTTGTGTGGCCAATATCTGTCCTTGTGACTTCTATTAGTAACATTATCCTATTTCCTCCCATTTTCTACAGCCAACTCTTCATTTCCTGTGAATAATTGAAGTTACTCAGTTTTGGTCTTTCAAATCCAGCAAAAACCTTGCTTCTTGCAACTGAAATGAAAGAGGAAGGAAGCAACCACAAAATATTTTTGTAATCATAGTCCTGGAATACAAAAATAAATAACAACTCCCCAAAGAAGCCATGTTTTGAATGTGTTTCTGGTATTAGAGTTATTTCCATAACCACTATATTCTGCTTCTTGCCACTAATGTTATCTGGGGATTGTGAGGAACAATAGTGCCTAGAAAGTAAAATAGAGAGTACCAGGGCTGGGGCAAAGTAGAATAGAAAATGACTTGTTTTAGTTGCTGTTTTATTCTTGTAAGGAGATGCTATGATCAAGGCAACTTACAAAAGGAAGCATTTAATTGGGGCTTGGTTACATCTTAAAGGTTTAGCCCATAACCATCATGGCAGGAAGAAGATAGACATGGTGCTGAAGCAGAAGCTAGGAGCTTTTCATCCTGATCGTCAGGTAGCAATAAGAGAGAGAGAAACACTGGCCTGACATGGACTTCTAAAACCTCAAAGCCCACCCCGAATGACATACATCCTCTAACAAGGCCACACCTCCTAATCCTTTTAATCCTTCTTAAATAGTTTCACCCACTGGTGACTAAACATCCATCTATATGAGCCTATGGGGGCCATTCTCATTCAAACCATCACATTCCACTCCCAGGCTCCCATAGGTTTGTAGCCATATCATAACACAAAAATTAATTTAGTCCAACTTCAAGTCTCCATAGTCTTTTACAGTCTCAACACTGTTTAAAATTCCAAAATCCAAAGTCTCCTCTGAGACTCCAAGCAATCTCTTAACTGTAACCTCCCGTAAAATCAAAATCAATAAGCAGATCACATACTTCTAATACAAAATGGCACAGAATATATATTACCATTCCAAAAAAAAAAAAAAAGGAAAGTAAGCATAAGGAGTAAATGCTGGACCAAGGCAAGACCAAAACTCAGTAGGGTAGACTTCAAATACTATACCTTCATGTCTGATGTCAAAGCACTTAAGTAATATGACTCTTCCCTTCCAGATTTGCTGACTTCAACACACCTTTTCCTCTTGGGATGGTTCTACTTCTTGTTCTCAGCTCTCTTTGCCAGGTATCCCATGACTCTGGCATTCCCAACAAGTTGGGGTCTCCAGTGCAACCCAGGCTTCACTTTCACAGCTTCACACAATGGCCTCTTTAGAACTCTATGCAGGAAATCAATCCCCTGATACATGCCTGACCTCTGAGGCTTTCTTTAACAATGGGGGAAGATTTCACAAACCCTTTACACCTGTATAATTCTTGACTCTAAGGCCAGAACCACCTAGCCAAAGCTGCCAAGTTCTTCTGCTTGCTGGGACTGGAACCTTCCCTCCTTCTTGAATGACATTTCTATAAGCTTCCCATTATTGATGGTTTCTTTTTTACTTACACTTTCCTTTAATTCTTTCTCCAAGTTGGAAGCTCAGCTGGATGGGATAATGCCATTAGGGCACCACTTCCATTATTCCTTTCAACATCAGGCTTCTCTTTAAACTTTTCATCTCCTTGGGCACAAGACTTGGCTATAACATTACATTCTCTGATGCTCTTTTTCTTTTCTTTTCTTTTCTTTTTTTTGCAAATAAGAACATTTACTTATGATAAAATATACATAGTTTAAATTATGTATATATCCATATTAAATGCATTTCATGAGAGTTACATGATAGAACAATTTAAATAAATTTTGAAAATTAAGTATCTATTTCAACCTGTATCATGCTGGTTTAATATGAGCCCCTATATATATATATATATATATATATATATATATATATATATATATTTGCATTTCTCTTTTAATTTTATATTAGTTTATTTACTTTAATCCCATGGCTGTCCCCTACTCCCAGTCCTCCTACTTTCTCTCCTCCCCCTTTCCCTTCTCCCTTTCCCCTAGAAAAGGAGAGTTCCCCTCTCCCCCATATTAATCTTCCCCAGCACATCAAGTCACTTCAGGACTGCATATAACTTCATCCTATGAGGCCAGGCAAGGCAGCCCTGCCAGGGGGAAGTGATCCAAAAGCAGGCAATAAAGTTCATGTTTGAAACAGCAACCCCCTCCACTCACCAGGTGCCCCAAATGAAGATCAAGCTGCCTGTCAGCTTGTGTGCAGGGGGCCTAGGTCCAGACCATGCGTGCTCCTTGGTTGATTTCCCAGTCTCTGAAAGCCCCCATGGAACTGGATTAGCTGTCTCTGTTGGTCTTCTTATGAGGTTCCTGTCCCCTGCAGGTCTTTCCATCACTTTTTTTCTTTTCAAACTATATATTTTGCATTTTTCTTTACCCCACTTGCTCCTTTTCATTGTAGATCTGCAAGAATGATCACTGATAACATAACACAGTCAATACTAGATAGTCTTGAAATCTTCTTTGCCAGTGAAATTAGTCCCAAATTCTTTAATTTAGCCTAGGCTGGCAAGGCCATAGACCAGTGACATTCTTTGCCAAGTTAGCACAAGAATGGTCTCTAATATTTTTCCCCTCTGAAACCTGTCAATACGGCCCCCACAGTTACACAATGCTCTCAGTACTACTGTTTTCCATGTTCCTACTAGAATGGCCCCTTAAGCCCCACTTAAAACATTCCACCTCTTTTCTAGCTCCAAATTTCAAAGTCTTCCATATTCCTCCAAACAGCAGCATGATTAGTCCTGTCAGCAATACCCCACTTCTGGTACCAACTTCTGTCTTAGTTACTGTTTTATTCCTATGAGATGCCACCATGACAAAGGCAATTTATACAAGAAAGCATTTAATTGGGAGCTTATTTATGCTTTTAAAGGGTTAGTCCACGACTACCCTGGTGGGAAGCAGACAGGCATGGTGTTGGAGCAGTAGCTGTGAGCTTTATATTCTGATTTGCAGGCAGCAGGGAGAGAGACAGAGACAGAGAGAGATACAGAGGGCCTGGCATGGAGTTTTGAAACCCCAAAGCCCAACCCCAGCAACATACTTCTTGCCATAAGGCCACACCTACTCCAACAAGGCTGTACCTCCTTATCCTTCTTAAATAGTTCCACTCCCTGGTGACTAAACATTCAAATATATGAGCCTATCTGGGTCATTCTCATGCAAACCACCACATGACTGTTTAGTAAAGTTTCTGCTTGGGATCATGAAAAATAAAAATATAATATAAAAATATATATTTGGAAATATGTAATCATAGTATACATTATGAATATGGATGTCATTGAATTATATGCCTGAAATAGTTCAAATATTATATCTTATGTTACCCATATTTTAACACAAAGGGAAAAAACAACAACAACAAAAAAAACATCAAACTGCTACAAAATAAATAGTAATTACTACAGGTTCAGTATTCATAATTAGAAAAGTAGGAAATATGAGATTGTAAAATTTATAGTTTTTACATGCTGACACGATGTTACAAATAGAAAGTCCTGCACCATAAAACCTTGTTTCACGCATAAAATTAGTTTTTAAGTTATATAAATTTTCTTCAGACTATACGTGTCAAGCATAGGTGAAATATAAATGAATTTCATATCCGCCTTTAAATGTTAATGTTTACACATAGCTTCCACTCCTAAGCCCTCTCACTATGGATACGTAGTACTCTAAAATCTGATTCCAACCATTACATATAAGGATGAACATCCTGTAACTTGTTTTGAAATTCCTTTAACTTTTCCAAGTCTTGGTAATCCTACCTAAAATAAAATTAATGGCAGCAACCCTGGGCCACTGTGATAACTAAACTCTAACAGAGAGAAAAGAACCAGTTCAGTGTGAGGTCTACTGTGGTGCTCTGCTTGTGTTCATCTCTGTTTTTTAACCAACACTAATAGTCCCATTGGTTTACCCTTCAATACTTGGTGTTGATAAGGCAGGTATATGCATGGTCTGCTTGATTTTATTTCACATTTAGCCCATTTGTTTTCAAAGATGCCACTTTAAGGGCGGTTTTACCATCTCTAACAATTGGAGTTAATGGGAAATTGGTGTTTGGGGAACTGTCTTTAATAGGTACAAGAGGCAGATTCACTTGGCACAAGTTACTTAACTCTCAGTGAGTGGATACACACTGAAGAACCCAAAGCAGACATTAATTGGAGTCACCTATCATTTTTAAGGTTTCATGGAGTCAAAAGAAGAATGATCATTATGGGATGGCTTACCCTCTGGCAAGATGGCTCAGAGGTTTAGTGTGCTGTCATGGGTAATCAGTTCTTGTTGTATGTGTCAATTTGACACAAACTGGAGTCATTTGGGAAAAGGGAACCGTAACTGAGAAAACACCTTCTTTAAGACTGGCCTGTAGGCAAGCCTGAGGGACATCTCCTAATAAGTGGTCGATGTGGGGGGGGGCTGCCCTCTGTGAGTGGTACCACCTATGGGCAGGTGGTCTTGAAGTGTATACAGAAGCAGGCAGAGTAAGCGATGAGGAACAAGACTTCCCTAGATGAATGGACTACATTTGTAAGATGAAATAAACCCAGTTTTTCCCTAACTTGCCTTTGCTCACGGTGTTTAATGCAGTAATAGAAATCCAAGACAGGAACTTACCTGAAGACCTCAGTGTGGTCCCCATACCCACATACTGGAAGGAGAGAACAGAGTCTGTTTTCTGACCTCTCAGAATGTGTCATGGTGTGCGTGTATTTATGTGTGTGTGTGTGTGTGTGTGTGTGTGTGTGTGTGTGTGTGTGTGTGTGTGTAAAGCAATAATTAAAAAATAAGAGGCCATAAATTCATAGGTAGTAGGGGTTGGACAACATAGAAGGAGTCTCAGGAAGAGACAGAGAGATGGGAATGACATGTAAATACAGTATTCATGTATTAAATTCTCAAAAAATGTAATTTAAATTTTAAACCAAAACAAAAGGTCATTTTATTTTGTTAAAGAATGCTTATTAGAATTACACCATTAGAATCACTAGAATCCTATTAAAAACTAGACTGCTTTCAAATTCAGAGCTAGGAATATAAAGGTTAACGCCACAAATACACAGCTTCTAAAAGGGTACAGCAATTTCATTTCACATTTTGGCAAGTTAAATGTAGAGATGACGTTGGGGGGAGAAAGTAAACAATAATGAAATACGAGTGAGAGAAAGAAAAAGAGCAAAACAGTGCAGACCAGATACTATCAAGGAAAATATGACCAGTACAGATAGACATATGACACTGAGTAAATGAGGACCACATAATGATTGCCTGGGCCTGAGGAAATTCCAAGAGTCCATTGATTTCATCACATTCTGTGACCTTTTCTCCTGGGTTTTTGCATTGATGGCTGAGCAGTCCTGTTGTTGTCCTTGTTTTCCATCCTCCAGAGACAGGACAATCCATTCACACAGAGAAAGGTAAAGACACCCAAGCCCTTTCTGTCCCTGCTCACCACTGGCAGATTCTACTGAGGTTGTGTAACCCTGCCTACTTATTCCTGGCTCTCCGGTTTCACATCAAGCTCTTCTCACACCTACATACAAGAACTAGTGCCTTCTCTCAGGAAACAATAGCAAGAATTGACAAATGGGACTGAAAGAAACTTAAAGGCTCTGCACGGCAGAAGAAATGACGGAGTAAAGAGACTGCAGAGCATAATCTTTGCTAGCTATGCATTTGACCGGGGCTTAGTATCTAGAATATACATAAACAAACTAAAAAGATTAAACAGGATGCTCCAAATCATCTAATCAATCAACTAATTGGCAGATAAAGGAACAAACAGTTCTAATAAGAAGCACAAATGGATAACCGATGCATGAAAAAAAAAAATGCTCAGCAGGCTTATCCATCAGGAAAAATGCATACCAGACAATACTGAGACTCCATCTTGCCCGAGTTAAGAATGGCTACAGTCAAGCAAACAGTAACCACTGGTAAGCATGCAGGGGTGAGGAACGCTTACATGCTGGATATGTAAAGTAAATTAGTGAATCCACTATGAAAATCATTCTAGAAGTTTCATTTTTAAAAAAAGAAGGAGAACTATCAGACCAACCTATGGTATTTCTGCATGCATACACCTGAAGGGATCCAAGTCAGGATGCAACAGATACACAAATCCATGCCCACTTCTGTGTTAGTCACAGTGGCCAAGCAGTGGAATTGGTGGAGATGGCTATCAACAGATGAAGGGATAAAAAAATTGTACACGCCATTAATAGAATTTTAACTAGTCACAAAGAGGAATTAAATTATGTCCTTTGTTGGAAATACAGTAAATGGATGAGACTGGAGATCATCAACTTAGTCCAAGAACACTGAAAAGACACATATTTTGTCTCACCTTCAAAATGTGTATTTAAGGGGTGTGTGTGTAAAACATATAAGGAATTTATTTGGTGAGAAGAAAAAAATCAACAGAAGGAATTAAGAGAGAGCAATGGAGGTTGAATGAGAAAAATAAATGGTAGACATATAAAATTACAATGAAACCCACCAGTCTATGAATAAATAACAACATGATATGCTGCCTTCTAAATCACAACATCTCTGTTTCATTTCTCTTAGTGGGGTGGTGAGTTTTAACTGTGCAGTTGACATAACCTATAATTCCTTGGGAAGGGAGACTATATGAAGGATTTTCTAGATTAGGTTGGTCTTCATGTCTCTGTGGGATTTTCTTGATTATGTTAAATTAAGTGAGAAAACCTGCCCACTATGGTTGGCACCATTCCCTAGCCAGTGGCTTCTGGACTGTCTAAGAAAGGAGAGAGTATGCTGAGCAGTAACACGCACTCATTGATTCACTGCCCTTTGGTGTCGACTGTGGATGTGATGTGACCAGTTGCTTTGAGTTCTTGCCACCTTGAGTTCCCTGTGATGACATACCGGAACCTGGAATTGTAGGTAAAATAAACCGTTTCTTCTTTAAGTTCCTTTTGTTGGGGAATTTTGCCATAGCAGCAGGAAAGAGAAAAGGACATCCACTGACAGTAATTTCCAAGTGGCAATCCTCCTTGTCCTAAACCTCTGATTTTTTTTTAATAATTATTATCACGTGACAATGTTAGTTACTGTGCAAGTGCAGAGGTCAGAGGTCTACTTTGTATAGTCAGTTCCTTCCTTCCACATATTCTGGGATATGAGCTTAGGTCACCAGGCTCACACTGTTATTGCCTTTACCAGTTCTAACCTTCTTGTGTGTCAGTTAATAAAACACCATTCAAGCAGCATAAACCCCAATGTGGACTACCTCTCAGTAGACACAGTGTAAGTTGAAAATACCATAAAACGACAGTATTTTACACATCTTACATCATAACTTAATGACAGAGTACACCTTGACGTACTGGTGGTTCCACCTCAAGGTCATGTGGTTGACACAGAGCTGGGGCTGGCTCTCTGTTCCCAAGAGAGTAGCAGCCCATACTTTTGATGGAGACACTTGAAATACAAAATCCAGAGTAGAGTTCCAATGGAACACATGCTGCTTTTGCATGGTTGTATTCAGGGCATCGGAAGTTGAGCCTCTATCTCGGGACCATCTGTGATACAACAGTGTTTTTATTGTGAAAGAACTCAGATTCAATGAACCCTTACTAGGGAAGGAAGCAAAGCAATTTCCAGCACTGGGTCAGAGAAAGCAAAGATCACAAAGGACAGCGGTGAACACCAGAGCCAGGCTGGCGGCGGCTGGTGGGCTCTGGGGATTGTGCGAAGTGGAAGAGCTTCTGCGAAGCAGAGGAAACAGCCAACTGAAGAAACAGGCTACAGGGCACAAGGAAAATCTGCCATCTGCACATCTGACCAGAGGGTTGGTATTGAAAAAAATAAAGAACTCCAAACAGTCAAGTCTGAAAATCCCGCTCGACCCATAAAGCCAGAAAACTGACACATGAACTAAAGGACAGTTCACAAAAAAAGTCATTCTAACCGTCAAAGAGAATCCGGAAAAAGTTTCAACAGCCTTAACCCTCGGGGAAAATGGAAATCAGACTTCGCTAAGGTTCTCTCTCACCCCTGTCTGGACAGCTGTGATCAAAGAAACGACGAACACCCGTGAGGACGGAGCAGCCAGGAGTCCTTGTACATTGTTGGGAAGATAGCAGCAGCCTATGTGAGCGGTTCTAGGGGAATCACCGCTCCCCGAGTCTGGTCCAGATAGAAGACCTCCCCCATCTCAAAGAGCTATTGTGCCCCTTGGATGTGAGCCACTCAAATGGGGATTTCTAACACTCGCCTCACCAGATGTTGTAAGATGCTGTGAGAAAACGGGGACTGTGCCAGTGTTCCCTCCCAGCCACATCATTAAGAACAAACCCGGCCATGGTGAGGGAGGGGTCTGCTAGGCAGGAAAGAATGGCTATCCGCGGTGCAGCATGCTCAGTGCGCGCAAGAACCTTCAGGTTTCTTGGTTAACTTCCTGTAGGTGACCAGCAGTGACATTTGATGGTGCTGGTGGGGAACTCAAATAAAGATTAAATAACAGTGTTGCCTGGTGTTGTCTCTGTTAGGTGGCACAGTACTGATGGATCTACCTCACTAGAATCAAAGCATTTCCAAATTGCAGGGCCCCTGGGCTCACCACTCTCCTAAGACCATCAAAGCCCCACCTTCACTGCTTGCGTGGGCCATTTTCCTTGGGGAAGAGGCTGGGCCCAAGGTTCACTCATGACCCTGCCATTTAATTTAATAAAAAAATAGCTCTGCTTGTTCTTTACTCCCTAGTCAAAGGAGATCTCAAACACTGACCTCAGAGGGCTCTTGGAAGACACAAATGAGAACACAGCTTTGAGAAGCACTTTGAGAAGTTTGAGACCCCCCGGTACCTTTGTTGAAGTTTTGTACCCACCAAGGGCGCTGAGCCTGACTCTCTGTGTCCTATACCTACCTACTATCTGACCTCTCATTGTCAGCAAAGCATACACTGCTATTCTGATGCTCCTCCCCACAGGAATGTTGAATCTGGAACCCCCACTGGTTCTCAGCTCCTTTCAGATCATTTTCCTTCCAAAAATGACAAAAGAGTACATTTGCATATCTTCAGCCCCACACATGAAATAAGAGCAATTTGCAACTCTGTAGCTTAAACTAAACTAGCGGGGAATCCCTGACCACTAGAGTCCTATAGGGCAAGTGAGGCTCTATCAGATCAGTGGGATGCCCCCATGGGATGATACTGACATGTGGCCATTTGGACATGCACATTTCACCTTCGATTGCTGCTTTCTGTATTGTCGCATGGTACCTCATGGGGCCCTCTCCACTCACATGTAGCCTAAGCATCCCCGTCATGCAGTAACACTGACACACGTGAGCTCACCTGACTTGGCTGTCTTTGTGGACTGTCTAGTTTGCAGTAACCTCCATTTATACCCAGTACAAAGGTAACAGGTGGATCACCCCGGAAACACCTTTCAGTATGTACAGACACTCACAGCTTTAATCCTACCACAGTTTCAAAACAACCATGAAACTGAAGTGGTTAAATCCTTTTATCAGAAGAGCAAACTAAAGACAGAGAGCTAAGCAACCAGTACTTGGTCATGCAGCGTCAGGAAACAGAGCTCAAACTGACAGGTTTGGTAACACCCAAATAATTGCTAGAATAGAGTACACAAACAGTCTTTGTGTTTAGCCCTCAAAAAAACGTCAAAACAAAAACCCAAGTGCCAACTTTCTCCTTTGTTTTACAGGCTCCCCATTTTTATCAGATTCCAAGGGGCACCCAATATTCAACTGCAACTCTTTTCCCCTCCCACCTTCCTTGACACTGGACAAAGCACAAAGACGGCAGAGTAGATACTTGAGCATTGAGATTTTATTACAAGAAGGCATTACCCAACATTAATCACACAACTGCACCCACGGGCATGAGCTGAAGGAGGAATGCAAGACCTCACAGACCTTTCTCTGTTCTCATGAAACGGTTGCAAAGAACAGGAGAGACAACAGTGTTCCCCAGCTGCTGCTGTGACGATCAACAGTAGCTGCTGCTACTCTGCAAAGAGATTTTTCATGAAGAAGAAGAAGTAACAGATGGGGATGAACAGGACGAGGACAGAGGCATTCCACAAGCCTACTTTCCCTACCTGAAAACAGTTCACCACCAGCCTTTGAGCTGTGACAGAGCTGGGAGAGGGGACATCACAATATGTAGGTACTCAGGACCGGACCAGATCTGAGAGGGAGCATCGTCTCTGAGTACGAACAGAAGTGGGATTTGTTTGACATCCTCTTGTCATTAATTGACACAAATGCAATTTTTTTTCCCCCTCTGGGGACCAGTTGCCTTCAAAGACGTTGGCATGGGAGACAGTTTCCTACAACAGAATAGAATAGAAAGCTGCTCCAAACTTTAAATCCGCGTTCTCTGTGGGAGGTCTGGGGACAGTGTGACAGCGTGACCACCTCGGTCCACTTCAACCTCTCCATTGAGTCCCATGAGCCACGTGCTTGTTTTGACATATTTTCTGTGTAAGGAAGTGCTGGTGATTTTGTTCTGTGCTACATCATTTTGCATTCTGGAACACAAAGGATGAGGCACCCTACTGACAAGTCTATCACGTCCCTTAGGAGACATCACACAAAGGGTGATTGCAATCTCTGAGCTAGCTTCCTTCGAAGCATCTCTATTTCCAACCCTGTGTCACAGCGGAAATTCAAACCCGGACAACAAGCAAAAATCAGCCACGAAGGGGCATGAAACCATGTACTTCCTTTCCTATCCCCAGAGCTGAATGAGCACGGGGGCCTGGCTGGCTCCTCTCCGTCGAACCGGATGCAGAGGCACCTTTGCCTAGCATGTCAGCTTCCAAGCCACTTTCCCTGTCCTTATTCCTTGACCCAACCATCAGAGTAGCCCACAATAGAAGTGACTGCTTCCTCTGCGTAGCCTAAGAGGGATGAGGCTCAAACAGGTTGAACGACCTACCCAAGTCTCACAACTAAGAAAAAACAAAACAAAATCAGCAGAATTCAGAGGTAGGTTTTCTGATTTTAAGTCCTCTCAACACAACTGGCCAGCCTTCCTAAAGATCTAATAAACACTGTTGAAGGGGTAAATACAATGATAGATAGATTATCCACTTTGAAATAAACACAGTACCAAACCCATAAATTAACTTTAATATTTGATACAGCCAAGGAAGATATGAATGGATACCTAAATTAAAACTCATTAAAAATGGACTTCAAATCAGAAACACCAAATGTGAATTTGCTAGTTGCTTTTTCCTATGGTTGGCACTTGACAGGAACCACGTTCTGAGTTGTCAAAGAGGGCATGGCGATTATGACTCTGGAAATGGACTAGGGAGATGACTCAACCCGTAAAATGCTCGCCCTGCAAGCAGGAGGACCTGGGCTTGTAAGGTCCTTGCCTTGTAATCGTAACAGCCTCAGTTTGATCCCAGAAGAGACACTGAAAAGCAGCTGAGCATTGCGGCGCATGCCCACAACCCCAGCTCCCAGGAGGCGAAGAGAACCCTGGGGCTGGCTAGCCAGTCAGGCTAGACCGCTGCTGCGAGCAAAGCAGGAAGGTCCTTATACCCACAGGTCTCCGGAGAAACAAGGAATGTTAAGTACACAGGACTTTCTTTCCAATGGGAAAGATGAAAAACCCGTTCTTCCACCCAGAAAGCAGAGAAATAGACGTGATTAATAGCCCGGTGATCTGGGTTATCTGTTGGGCCAGGCCAGATCAAGCTCCCACAACCAGGACTGACATACCTGGTGATCTAAATGACTCTCAGAGCCTCCCGACAAGGGCGTCACTGCAGACTACTTGGTGAATTTCACATCAAGTGAGAGATACAAAAAAAAGAAGCAGACAATACTCACACACACACACACATCACCACCACCACCACTCTGGAAGTATATAGCCTGACTTTCAGTCCTACACTGACCACTTACTAGCTATGTCTCCAAGTGGAAAGTATTTATTTATGCCTTGGTTTCTTCGTCAACAAAAGGAATTAAAGGAATTGTGTACAACTGTTGCAGTCAGTTAAACATGTGAAATATTAACTCTATATTGTGTAATTAAAGTTGTGCCTGCGGTTGGGTATCCGACATTACTCGGTGATGTAGTAGTTCAGGAACCTGCGTGAAGCTCCGAATTCCATCACCAGCCACTGTAAGACTAAATAAAGAAAACTGAACCTGGGCGTGCTACTGCAGACTTGTGACCCCAACACTTGGGATTCTGAGCCAGCCTAGCTACAACGCAAGATGCCTCCTGAAGTGAGTAAGCAAACAAGTAAGTAAAGAAATAATGCTGCTCCTGTCTACGCTTTTCCCTTGCCTGATATCTACTTTCAGATCATTTCTTGTTCAATGTGGATGTGAATATGATCCTTACTAAATCTGAGAAATAAGTACATGTCACCCCACTGCAAATCAGACACTGTTACACGCTAGCTACTGTGGGTGGGCAAAATGGATCAACTGCTGGCAAAGCCACTAGCAAACCAATGTTTTCATTTAGCAACAATTGTGCATTAGTGCCACAGCATGCAAAGGAACAGCAATGACCTTTGAGAAGGTGGCTGTGGTGACTAATTGTGACTCTTGCTAGAGAGCAAACACCAAAGAGCTATTGGTTATAAAAGGATGGTGAGTCTTGTCAGTCTGCCAGGGTTTAGCATCATCTAGGAGGTGCACCTCTGAGCACATCTTGTGAGAATGTTTCCAGAGAAGATAAAGTGAGGGGAAATACCTGATTTCAAAGTGGGATGCATCGTCCAACAGCTGACACAAATACAAAAATGTCTCAAGGAGCAGCAGCATGCATATACCTGCCTTTGAGTTTTTGTTTGTTTGTTGTTGTTTTTCCTGGTTTTGGTTTGTTTGTTTTTAGTGTATCCGGCTCATTGCTATTGCCATGCTCCACCCACATTGGCTGAAGACCTCCCAGGCCTTCCAAAGTAGGCTGAGCACTAATGAATCTCCAAGGATCTAGCTTTTCAAAGACAGGTTAGGACTGCAGAGGAATCCAGCTTTGTGGATGGAGCAGTTACCGTGTTCATTGGCCCTCTGGCATGCTGATGGTCATGGTTGGACTACCTAGCCCTCACTATGCAAACAAACCTAATAAATTGCCTTTTATATACACTGTATGTGCCTTCTATCTGTTCTGTATATCTAGAAGACCCTACCACTCAGGCCAGAAGACCAGAGAGGAAACACAAACCAAGGGGAGAAATGTCCAAAAACCATCCATCTAACAGATAAACTCATAAAACAGCACCTGAACCTATAATAACCCCCAAACCCAGATGACAAGAGGCCAGCCTAAGAACACAGTCAACAACAACTAGGGTAACATGGCACCACCAGAGCCCAGATATCCTAGCACAAGCTCTTAATATGCCAACACAGCTGAAGCACAGGAGGATAGGTTTAAGTCTAATCTTACAAAGATGATAGAGGCCTTTAAAGAGGAAATAAATCCCTTAAAGAAATATAGGAAAGCCAGGCATGCTGGCACATGCCTGTAATCCTAGTACTTGGAGAGGCAGGGGTAGGCAGATCTCTGTAAATTCAAGGCCAGCCTGGTTTTCATTAAGAGTATAGGACAACCAGGGCTACACAGAGAAATCCTGTCTCAAAACAACAACAACAACAAAAAAAAAAAAAACGAACAAAATGAATAAAAATTTTTAAGATCTAAAAATAAAAATAGAAGCAATTAAGGAAGTACAAACTGAGGCAATCCTGGAGATGAAAAAACTATGTAAGTGAATAGGAACTACAGAAGCAAGCATCACCAACAGAAAACAAAAGATGGAAGGGAGAATCATAGGCATAGAAGACACAATAGAAGAAATTGATATATTGGGCAAAGAAAATATTAAATCTAAAAAGTTTCTAAAACAAAACATCCAGTAGATCTTGGACAGTATAAAAAGACAAAATCTAAGAATAATAGGAATAGAAGAAGAAGAAGATTCCCAGCTCAAAGGCCCAGAAAATATTTCCAGCAAAATTAAGAAGAAAATTTCCTTAGCCTAAAAAAAGAAATTCCTACAAATGTACAAGACACTTACAGAACACCAAATAGATTGAACCAAAAAAGAAAAAAAGAAAATCCTCTCTTCCCATAATAATCAAAACACTAAATGTAAAGAACAAAGAAAGAATATTACAAGCTACAAGGGGAAAAGGCCAAATAACATATGAAGGGAAACTTCTTAAACACCCAGCTTCTCAACAGAGACTCTAAAAGCCAGAAGGGTCTGGGAAGACATTTTACAGACTCTAAGAGACCACAGATGTTAGCCCAGACTAATATACCCTGCAAAACTTTCAACTACCATAAATAAAGAAAACAAGATATTCCTTGACAAAACCAAATTTAAACAATATCTATCCTCAAATCCAGCCATACAGAAGATACTAGAAGGAAAACTCCAACCCAGGGAGATTAACTACACCCAAGAAAACACAGAAAATAAATAATTTCACACCAGCAAAACCACAAGAAGGGAAGTGTGTAGACACCACATGCATGCACGCACACTCATGCAAAAACAGCTACCACCAACATCAAAAGAACAGGAATTAATAATCATTAGTCATTGATGTTTCTCAACATCAATGGACTCAGTTCCCCAATAAAAGACACAGGCTAACAGAATATATTCAAAAACAGAATTCATCATTCTGCTGCTTACAAGAAACACATCTCAACACCAAAGATAGATAGACATTGCCGCAGAATAAAAGGCTGGAAAAAGATTTTTCCAAGAAAATGGATCCAAGAAGCAAACCAGTGTAGCCATTTTAATATTTACCAAAATAGACTTTCAACAAAAATTAATTAAAAGAGATGGGGAAGGACATTTCATACTCATCAGAGGAAAAAGCCACAGTGATGACACCTCATTTCTGAATATCTGTGCCCCAAATGCAAGGGCATCACTTTTGTAAAAGAAACATTACTTAAGTTTAAATCACAGATCAAACCCTACTTCAGCATCCCATTCTCATCAATGGACAGATAATCCATACTGAAATTAAACAGAGAAATTGTGAAATTAATAAATGTTATGACCCCAATGGACTTAACACGTATCTACAGAGCATTTCACCCAAACACAAAAGAAGATACATTATCCTTTGCACATCATGGAACCTTCTCCAAAATTGATCATCTACTTGTTCACAAGTATATGACCAAAGCAAGTCTCAACAGATACAAGAAAATTGAAATGACCTCCTGTGTCTTATCAGACCACAATAGATTAAAGCTGGACTTCAATAACAACAAAAAGCCTACAAACTCATGGAGACTGAATAACTCTCCTCTCAATGACCACTGGGTCAGGGAAGAAAGAAATTAAAGACTTTGTAGAATTCAATGAAAATGAAGGCCCAACATACTCAGACATACGGGACACAGTGAAAGCAGTGCTAAGAGGAAAGTTCAAAGCTCTGAGTGCCTTCATAAAGAAGTAAGCGAGATTTCATGTGAGTGACTTGACAGCAAACTGGAAAGCTCTAGAAAAAAGAAAAAGAATCAAACACACCTAAGAGGAGTACATGGCAGGAAATAAACAAATTCAGGGATGAAATCAATAAGCTAGAAACAAAGAAAACAAACCAAAGAATCAACAACAACAATGACAAAAACAAGTTTGTTCTTTGTGGCAAACAACAAGATGGACAAACCCTTAGCCAAACTAACTAAATGGTAGAGAGAAACTATCCAAATTTACAAAATCAAAAATGAAAAGGGGGACATTAACTGTTGACACTGCAAAAATCCAAAGAATCATTAGGCCTTACTTCAAAACCCTGTACTCCACAAATTGGAAAATCTAAAAGTGATGGACACTATTCTCAATAGATACTATTTACCAAAGTTAAATCAAGATCAGATGAACAAGCTAAGTAGACTTATATCCCCTAAGAAAATAGAAGCAGTCATTAAAAATCCACCCCACCCAAAAGCCCAGGGCCAGATGGTTTTAGTACAGATTTCTAAAAGACTTTCAGAGTCAAAGAAGACCTAATATCAGTACTCTTCAACTATTCTACAAAATAGAAACATAAGGAGCATTGCCAGGTCTTGACAACCAAACCACACAAAGACAACAAAGGTGAATTACAGACCAGTCTCCGTTATGAACATTGATACAAAAATACTCAATAAAATACTTGTAAACCAAATCTAAGAAAACATCAAAAACATCATCCACCATGGTCAAATAGGCTTCATCCCAGAGGTTCAGAGATCGTTCAACACATGAAGCTCTATCAATGTAATCCATCATAAAAACAAAATGGGGGGAAAAAACATATGATCATCTTATTAGATGCTGGAAAGGTCTTTGACAAAATCTAACATCCCTTCATGATAAAAGTCCTGGAAAGCTCAGGGATACAAGGCACATACTTAAACATATTAAAAACAATATACAAGCCAATAGACAACATCAAATTAAATGGAGAGAAATTAAAAATAATTCCAGTAAAATGGAGGATAAGACAAGCCTGTCCACTCTCTCCACATCTATTCAATATAGTACTTGAAGTTTTAGCTAAAGCAACTAAAGGAGATCAAGGCAATACAAACTGAAAAGGTAGAAGTCAAAGTATTGTTATTTGCAGATGATAGTACACATAAGTCACCTCAAAAATTCTACCAGGGAACTCCTACAGTTAATAAACACCTTCGGCAATATGGCTGGAAGCAAAATTAACTAAAAAAAAAAAAATCAGTAGCCTCCTATATACAAACAATAAATAGGCTGAGGAAGAATTTTGGGAAACAACACCCTTCACAAAGCCACAAATAATATAAAATATTTTGGTGTAACTCTAGTCAAACAAGAGAGAAACCTATTATGATAGAAACTTCAAGTCTTTGAAGAAAGTAATTGAAGAAGCTATCAGAAGATAGAAAGATCTCTCATGCTTATGGATTGGTAAAATTAACATGGTAAAAATCTCACCAAGAGCAATCTAGAGATTCAATTCAGTTCTCATTAAAATTCCAACACAATTCTTTACAGACCTTGAAAGAACGATACTCAACTCTATATAGAAAAGCAGAAAACACAGGATATCTAAAACAATTCTGTTCAATAAAAGAACTTCTGGAAGTATCTCCATCCCTGATTTCAAGCTGTACTACAGAGCAATAGTAATGAACACACATACACAAGGTATTGGCATAAAAACAAATAGGTCGATCGATGGAATATAATTTAAGACCCAGAAGTAAATCCACACACCTATGGACACCTGATTTTTGACAAAGAAGCTAAAATTATACAGTGGGGAAAAAAAAAGAAAGAAAGAAATTCTCCTTAACAAATGGTGCTCATCTAACTGGATGCCTGCATATATAAGAATGCAAAAAAATCTATATCTATCACCCTGCCAAAACTCAAGTCCAGTTGGGTCGAAGACCTCAATATAAAACCAGATGCACTAAACCTGATAGAAGAGAAAGTGAGGAATAGCCTTGAATGCATTGACATAGAAGACAACTTCCTGAACAGAACACCAATAGCTCAAGCACTAAGCTCAACAATTAAAAAAATGTGACCTCCTGAAACTGAAAAGGCAGAGGACACCATTAAAAAAAAAAAAAAAAAGTCAGTCTACAGAATGAGAAAAGATCCTCACCAAACCCATATCCAATAGAAGGCTGATATCCAAAATATATTAAGAACTCAAGAAACTAGACAACTAGACATCAACAATCCAAATAACATAATTTTAAAGTAGCATACAGAGCCAAACAGAGAATTCTCAATATAAGAATCTCTAATGTCCAAAGAAATTTTCAACCCCCACTGGGCTGCCTTAATAGAAGGTGTGCCTAGTCTTATTGCAACTTGATATGCCAAGGCTGGTTGATACCCTTTCCGGCTTCCCCTTTTCTAAAGAGAAAGGGCAGAGGAGTGGAATGGGGGGAGGGGAGCAAGTGGGGAAGGACTGAGAGGAGAGGAGGGAGGGGAAAGTACAGTCAGAATATAAAGTAAATAAATCAACTAATTAGAAAAAATACATGCTATGTAAATATGTAGGATAAATGTGAAATTTTAAGATACATAAACAAACATACAAAAGAAAAAAAATAAAAATATTTTCATATGTTTCTCAATTGTTAATATTTAAAGATCACTCATCTTGATATCAAATAAAGCAATGACATTTAGAAGATAAATTTCCCTGGATAACTTCGGATACCAAAAGAATGAACAAGTTGAAACAAAAGTATATCAGAACATGAATCTACAAACCACAATACAGCTTCCTTGTTAAAATTGTGTGTGTGTGTGTGTGTGTGTGTGTGTGTGTGTTGTGTGGTAGAAGCACCTGCAGAGAAAGCTCAGCAGTTGAGAGAGCTTGAGGAGCCAGCAAAGGAACCAGGATCATCCATACTGATCAGGCTTCCTCAAGCACCTGCCTGCATGTGGTACGCATAAACAGAAGGACATGTGCATATACGCATTTAATAATATATAAATCTTTGTGGGGAATGAGGGGCAGAAAGATGATTCCGTGCTCAAAGTGCTTACTGAACTGTCAACCTCAGTCCAGTTCCTAGAACCCACTGTAGAAGATGAGAACCAGTTCCAAAATGTTGTCCTGTGACCTCCACATGCATGTCCTGGCACACAAATGTCCACATTCATACACTCAGACACATGCATACATACATACATACATACATACATACATACATACATATATACATACACACACACACACATACACACACTCATAATTTTTTTTTTAAAGCATGAAGGAAAATGAATGTTTAGTGCCAAGTAATTCACCTTTCTAAATTTTAACAGCAATTTGGGTATAGTACATGCATCTATCACAGTCGTACCAGTAATTCAAAATTCATACACAGGGTGATAGACAGTCTAAGATGGAATGTCAATGCTCAGCCCCAAATATAGAGAGTGCCAATCACATCATAAAATTTGAAACTCTATTGTCTCAGTCCCAGCCCCCAAAAAAAGCAGCAAAGGGAAATGTCTGTAAGGGCTTTTGTTGTTTGCTTGTTTTTGTTCAAAATATCACTGTAAAGGGTTCCCTGTTGCTTTCACCTCTTTTCTCAGTCTCTCCCTTTTCCAGTGGCCTAGAGTATGGACTCAGTAATCTTGTGGTCATAGGCCAGAAGCCATGACCTTGGTTAGAGCAAAGTAGGACGAGCAAGGGCTCCTCGGTGGCAGCCTTAGAGGTGTCCCTCGGTTCGCGGTGTCCCTCGCCTCACACGCCAATGGGTGTGTATCCCACCGCAGGAGGAAATGACGATGGAAGCATCCTCCAGCTTCACACACCACGTGGGCCCCTCAAGAGTAAGTGTGGTGCAAGTTCTTTTTTAAATTGACCTGACTCGGTCACAGTTTGGATGTTCTTACAGAAGCAGGCAGCAAAACGAACTTTTGCCAAGTCAATTTTAAAAGAAATCGAAGGTAAAAACTGTAAGGGCAAGGAAAATTATGACCTTTCTCAAAAGAATGATTCTTATTAATCATCCACCTTTCAGGGGCACCCGGCCCAGAGTTGCACACTCGGAGTTGCTATGTCAACTGTAATCTTTTCTCTGTCGTGAACCCTTTGTTGACAATGTGCTAACCCAGGCTTTCTTTGATCTTCAGTCCCATATACTGGCTCTCCCCGTAGTTATCTGACATCAGCTGAGCCCTCTAAAAATGTAAGCCGCATCCAGCTAAGAACAATAGAACCATAAATACATTTGTTTAAGCTGTTATTTTTGCTTTTTCAATGTGTGCGTCTCCCACACAGAAATTCATCCACTCAGGACCAGCTTTTCCATTCTAATTCCATGAACAGTCCTTGAAGTTTAAAAAAAAAAAAAAAAAAAAAACATCTTTCAGAGCAGGAAAAATCAACACCACATGCTTTTGCCGTGACTGACCACTGGTGATCCGTATAAAAAAATTTCATTATAGAGTGAAATTACGTAGCAAAGTTGCATAATACAATCTAGTCATTAATCTTTTGTCCTCTTTTCCCTTCTCTGAATTTAGTAATCCTTGAAAGGTTTTCAGAGAACCGTTTTATTCCAATGTTCTGCACGTACCATCTGTTCCAGCACATTCCTTATATCCTTACTAGGTTTCACAGATGCCACTTTTTAACTCGGCAAATCTCCTTGGGAGCATCATCTGGCTTCCATCACCCTACTCTAGGGAGCCCCCGTCACCACGGTAATGCCTGCATCAGAGCAGATGTTCCTCATTCTCTTCCATATTTCCCTGCCTCAGTAGAATTTTGAATGCAAATTTTGAGATAGAAAAAAAAATACCCATAGGCAAAAGAATTTTCTGCAACTCCTTTCTGTTTTTCCGAAGTCTGGGTCAGAGAGCATCTTTTTGTTCTGAGTAGAGGCCACCAACTAAAGTCAACAGGGAGGGGCTATTCCTCAATAGGAAATAATCAATGCTTGGATTATGGAGAAGAAACCCCATTTTTAAATGTATATGACACCACGTTATGACTACATATGTGACAGCAAATGGAGGTCAGAACTATTCTCGGGAATTAGATCAGTGAAGGTAATTAACTTCATCAACCAGTCCTCATTGTTTTAGTGCTGGGGTCTGACATTTCAGTTGCTCTGAACCACTGCCCTTTGTCCATGTCCCATGAAGGTATAAGTTCTCAGTAAAAAAGAAACACTGAGGTAGAATCAGTCCATTAGATGGCAGGTGCACTGTCCTGGAGTGAGAGAGGATTCTAGAAAGATTTAAGTGCTAACTGACTAATCTGTGGGACCTTGAGCAAGTCTTCACACCTATGTGACACCTAGCCTCCTTAGCTATAGAGTAAGCAGTGGGACTCCATGGCCTCAGCATCACTCCCAGCTAAAAGGTAGCATGGTGTCCCATATGCAGAAGGTGTCCTCCCTTTGTGCTGAAGTGGCTTGCAGCCACTCTGTCAATGGCAGAATGGATAGTGAGACCTGCTTCTCTTGGGGATAAAACACTGTCTCTGTTAGGGTCTTATTGGTGTGAAGAGAGACCACAACCACAGTAACTCTTACAAAAGAAAACTTTTAACTGGGGCTGGCTTACAGTTCAGAGGCTTGGCCCATTGTTGTTATAAAGGGAAGCATGGCAGCATGCAGGCAGACACTGCATGCTGGAGAAAGAGCTGAGAGTTCCACTACTAGATCTTCAGGCAGCAGGAAGAGACTGAGGCACACTTCCTCCAACAAGGCCACACCCACTCCAACAAGGCCACACCTCCTAATAGTACCACTCCCTAGGGCCTACAGGGACCATTGTTATTCAAACTATCACATTCCACTCCCTGGCCACCAACAGCTTATAGCTATACCAGAATGCAACATAAGTTCCCATAGTCTCAACCCTGTGAAAGTCCAAAGTCTCCTCTGAGACCCATGCAATCTCTTAACTGTAATCCCCTGTAAAATTAAAATCAAAAAAGCAGCTCACATACTTCCAACATACAATGGCACAGGATATACATTACCATTCCAAAAGGGAGCATAATGAGGAAATACTGGACCAAAGCAACACTGAAAACCAGCTGGGCAAACTCCAAATTCTGCATCTCTGTCTGACCTCAAAGTGCTCTTCCTACTCCTTTCAGCTGTGTTGACTGTAACAGGCTTTTCTCTCTTGGGCTGGTTCCACTCCCTGTTAGTAGCTCTTCTCCACAGGTATCCCATGACTCTGGCATCTCCAGCATCTTGTGCTCTCCAAGGCAACCCAGGCTTCAGCTTCACAGCTTTACACTGGTCTCTCTAGGCCTCCACACAGGGACACCCCTGACACATCCCCTACTTCAGCTTCTGTCCTAAGTCATGGAGGGAGATTCCATAACCCCTCTCTTTTATCCTTGACTCTAACGTTAAAATCACATGGCCAAAGCTGCTGCTTCCTGGGACTGGAACATGGATTCTTCATTCATAAAATGAAATATTTATATGGAAAAAATTCACCAAAGGATAAATTTAGAAACAATGTTTGCAGTCCAGAATGCAGGTTAACAATCTACGTTCATGATACATTTAACTCTTCTTAAATTAATCACAAAATTATCAACAATTCAATGGGGGGGGGAGCAAAATGCAGGAACAGATAATTCTCCAGAAAAGAAGTACAATATCTCTTAATCAAAGAAATAAATGTTCAATTATGTCTGTAAACAAACAAACAAGATTTGCAATGGGCTGTGGCAAGATACCTAACTTGTCAAAAACTCTCAGTAATGGAACACATATCCAATATTGTAAGGACTTGGGTTCAGTACCTTCAACTACAAAAGCAGAATGAAATCAAAACAAATTAAAACTAGCACATATATTATCATTTGTACCTGTAAAACTTGAAGTTCCAAAAGTGATGATAAATTTTATTCACTAATAGAGGGTTATAATCTCAGAAAACTTTGATAGAGGAAAAATTTGGCAGTCAATCAAAGTTACAAGTGTGTAGTTTTTATCTTAATAATTCCACCTCCAACAGTCTGTCCCTCATCTATCCTTAATATCTAAAAAGTAATATGTATATACAAAGTTATTCATGGCTTTCCTGTTGTTTGTTTCTAAGAGCAAAGTAAGAAAACAGCCAAATGGTCTATTATCATGTCCTGTGTTCACGTTTCTGTTTTGTTGCTGTGATAAAAAAACAAAAACAAAAACAAAAAAAAAAAAACCTGATCAAAAGAATTGTGGGAAGGAAAAGGCATATTTGGCTTATACTTCCAGGTCACAGTCCATCACCGATGGAAGTCAAAGCAGACACCTGAAAGCAAGCCAACTTGCTATTTCACACAGCATTGTCTCTAATCAAGGAACTCACGTCACTGACAAATAAGTACAGCAAGAACTATGGAGGATGCTGGTAGCTACCTGGCTTCTAGGCTCATGCTTAGCTAGTTTTTTGTTTTTGTTTTTGTTTTTGTTGTTGTTTTTAATAAGGCCCAAGAAATGGTGCTACCCACAGTGGGCTGGGTCCTCCTACATCAATTAATAATCAAGATATCCCCCCCCCACATACAGACATATCCATAGGTCAATGTGATCTGAGAAATATTCCAATTGAGACTCCCATCTCAGGTAACTCTATGTTGTGTCAGGGTATTTTCAAAATGCATTAATTATGTTAATGTACTGAAACACCTCAAGATGCACAGCTACCTGGAAAAACAACAGTGTCTCATGCCCCATGATTTGCGTTAACAGTGAGCTGATCCTATGATAAAGAAAGGCTGGTTCTTTGGTTGGTTGGTTGGTTGGTTGGTTGGTTGGTTTTATTGTATGTTCAAGATATTCCTGGAAGGATGGCCAGAAAAGAGTAACAGTGGTTGCTTCTTTGCAGGTAACCTGACAGCTAGAAGATGTGGGGGGAGAATGGACTATTTCTGCTATAATGAACCTTTGTAGCTCCTGAAGTTTTAACATGACTATGTATTAGCTTCAGAACAAATTGAATTGCAAAGTCAACTCCCTGACAACGGAAGGTCAATCATTCTTTTTGGAGGATGTAGCCACTGATGCATTTCCCACGATCTCTTGGATTGTCCCTACCCATACACTACTCATAGGCAGTGTTAACTGTACTTAGTGGGTGTGATGGTTTTAATGGCAAATACCCCCGCTTAGGCTCAAACTTGAACATTTGGTCACCAGTTGGTGGCACTGTTTCGGGAGATTGAGGAGGTACAGCCTTTTTGAAAGAAGTGTGTGCAGAGGGTGCTGGCTTTGAGAGTCTGTAGCCCCCTCTAACTTTCAATTTGCTCTGTCTCTCCTTCGTGCTTAAGGGTTGAAGAAGTGATCACTCACCTTCCTCCTCTGCCCACCCATACCTTCACTCCTCCTCCCATTATCTACTCTCCCCCTGGAACCATAAGCCCAAATAAATGCTTTCTTCTGTTTAGTTGCCATGGGACAGTAAAAACTATAATAAGTAATAATATATCAGAAGACAAAAATAATAATATATCAGAAGACATAATATATCAGGGGTCATGTTGGGAGAACAAAAAGAGGTAAAATGGGGAGTAGATATGATCATGTTCCTTTGCATATTTCTATACAAGTCTCAAAAATAAGGGAAAGGGTGTAATAGTGGCACAAAGCTTGTGGGAATAACTTGTGATTCCAGTTAAGGCCACTCCATGAAATGGAGCCCACATCCAACACCGCCTGAGTGGCTAAAAACCTGAGGCTACTTCGACCAGGGGTCGAGAGGAAGACCAACTACTACTGTTCTGCTGAAGGAATGGAGCAATAGAATGACTCCTAACAACACTCAGCTGTGCTCATAGATCTGTGCCGTCCTCAGCTCTCATCAGAGAAGCTCCTCCTACTGCAAATGGGAACAAATACAGAGACCCACATGCAGCCAGTACGCAGAAAACGAGAGCCCTTGGAACATTCAGCCCTAAAAGGGCTCCTTTTCCATCAATTCCCTTCCCTCAGGGAACTCTGCAGCAGAGGAAGCAGAAAGACAGTAAGAGCCAGAGGGGACGGTGGACACCAAAGAATCAAGGTCTTCTAGACACAGGAAGACTGGAGCATATATCAACGAACAAAGACTATGGCAGAGCAGGCATGGGGTCCTAGAGCTGAAAGGGCACATGGGCACATGCCCTCCTAACATGGAAGCTCTCTCCAGTTCATAGCCACTTGCAAATGAAAAATTAGTCTCACCAAGGGAGACTCAGTGGGCAAACAACCCACTCTTGGGGTTAGGCCCCGTGCCCAGGAGATGGCTAACACAAGACTAACTCCATGATATATTTGGAGGTTCTTTGGCTCATAACGTTAAAACGGGGCATTTTTTTTTTCTACCTTACAGGTCCTTTGTGTGTGTATGTATCATGGCTTCCACTTTTGAAGTTTTTTGGAGTTTCTGTGTGTGTGAATGTGTGTGTGTGTCTGAGTCTCTACGCATTTCTTGGGCTTTTTTTCTTTGGCTCTTTTTCTTTTTGGTTGTTTTGTCACATTCTGATTTGTTTGGGTTTTATTTATTTTATTTTACTTTTTGTTATCATTCCTTAGATGCCTGTTTGTTTTCTAAGAAGAGTCAGAAAGGGTGTTCATTCGGACAGGAGGGGAAGAGGGGAGGAGCTGTGAGGGGGAGGAGAACCATAATAAGAATATATTATATGAAAAAAAATCCATTTTTCAATATAAGAAAAGAAATTCTAGAGGATGTAACTCTAAATAAAGAGTCATAAACCCACTAGTAACAAGGTCAGCTTTCTGCTGTCATTACTTCTCACGGTTGGTTTTCCGAGGGCAGAGGCTTCAGTCTCAAACTTTAGGGGTGAAGACAGGGGCATCCATAGTCCCTAGCTAATTCAGTTGATTTGATTTCACTCAACACACATACCCTAAGCACTTCCCCAGGGCAAGGCTGACTGACATTTTTATTAGCAATAATCTCTGCCTTCTTCTGATTATCTGGAGATTTAAGGCCACATAATCACCCTCCACCTCAGACAGGGGAAGTAGGGGGCGGGGACAGAACTGGCTAAGAGGCCCCAAATCCCTTCTAACACTTGCCTCTTCCCTATCAGCAAGATTAGAGCACTCAAGTCTCTCTGCCGCTGGTGTTCCGATCTGGCCCGCTAGCCTGGGCTTTTTCAGGCCAGGAGGAAGAACAGCTTTGAGGGAAATGCCCAGGGCCCCAGTATGCTGGCTTCTCTGAGACAGAGCAGGGCGCCCTATCTGTCCTCCCAGCGGCAGTGAGCAGACCAGGTGCTCCAGACAGCCAGGAGAGCCAGCCAAGTGGTCTGACTCCCTCAGCCATGTTGAAACAGAGCAACGAGAGGAGATGGTCGGTGAGCTACAAGCCCTGGAGTCCTCCAGAGACGGACGAGGGGCCCAACGCCAGGAGCAACCAGCAGCGCAGGAGCATCTGCTCCCTGGGAGGCCGCACCGGCTCTCAGGCCAGCATCCTACCACAGTGGACCGAGGGCAACTACAATTACTACATTGAGGACGACGAGGACGGCGGGGAGGAGGCGGAGGACTGGCAGGATGAGCTCGCGGAGGAGAACCAGCCGCCGGAGTGCCCCACAGCCCCTCAGGACGTGCACACGGACACTCCAGCCCAGCTGTCCACGCTGAAGGTGAATGTAGGAGGTCACAGCTATCAGCTGGAATACTGCGAGCTGGCCAGCTACCCCAAAACTCGCCTGGGCCGCCTGGCCACCTCCACCAGCCGCAGCCGCCAGCTGGGCCTGTGCGACGACTACGAGGCGCAGACAGACGAGTACTTCTTCGACCGAGACCCCGCGGTCTTCCAGCTCATCTACAACTTCTACACGTCGGGGGTGTTGCTGGTGCAAGACGAGCTGTGCCCACGCTGCTACCTGGAGGAGCTGGGCTACTGGGGGGTGAGGCTGAAGTACACACCGCGCTGCTGTCGCATCTGCTTCGAGGAGCGGAGGGACGAGCTGAGCGAGCAGCTCAAGATCCAGCGGGAGCTGCGCGCCCAGGCGCAGGCCGAGGAGGCGGAGGAGCTCTTCCAGGACATGAGCTTCTATGGACCGCAGCGCCGATGCCTCTGGAACCTCATGGAGAAGCCCTTTTCCTCGGTGGCAGCCAAGGCCATGGGGGTGGCCTCCAACCTCTTCGTGCTCATCTCCGTGGTGGCCCTGGCGCTCAACACGGTGGAGGAGATGCAGCACCAGGCGGAGGAGGACACGGGCGGTGGGGACCCGGGGCCCATCCTGGAGCACGTGGAGATGTTGTGCGTGGCTTTCTTCACCCTGGAGTTCCTGCTGCGCCTCGCCTCCACCCCCAACCTGCGGCGCTTCGCTCGCAGCGCCCTCAATCTGGTGGACCTGGTGGCCATTCTGCCCTTCTACCTGCAGCTGCTGCTCGAGTGCTTCACGAGCGAGGACCAGAGGCAGGGCAAGGGCTCCCCGCGGGAACACGACCTGGAGACCGTGGGCCGTGTGGGAAAGGTGGGCCAGGTGCTGCGCATCATGCGGCTCATGCGCATCTTTCGCATCCTCAAGCTGGCGCGCCACTCCACGGGGCTGCGAGCCTTCGGCTTCACGCTGCGCCAGTGCTACCAGCAGGTGGGCTGCCTGATGCTCTTCATCGCTATGGGCATCTTCTCCTTCTCCGCGGCTGTCTACTCGGTGGAGCATGACGTGCCTGGCACCAACTTCACCAGCATTCTCCATGCCTGGTGGTGGGCTGCGGTGAGTAGCAAGGCGCTTGGGCTGCTGCATCCTTTCTGACCCCACCCCACCCTCACCACCCCACCCCTGCGCGCCCTCCCAGTCTTTATTCATCGGTCTTGGCAGGCTCATCTCTTGATCTTACCTGATCTTGCTAAAGGATAGATGGCCTCTTCACCGCACGGTTGCCTCCAACAAAACCTAAACGGATATTATAAATCTGGAACAACATCAAGATTGCAGTTCACAAACTGAATTTTACGTGGTCCTAAACGTTTTCAAATCCCGATTTGATCTTAAAATCCTTAACACACCTAGGTGTTGAATGAATCCTGTAATCCCTGCACTGGGGAGAGAGGAGGATCAGAAATTCAAGGCCGGCTTTGGCCAGATAGGATGCATGTGAGTTAGAGGCCAGCTTGGTTACTCGAGATCCCATAAGAAAGAAAGAAAGAAAGAAAGAAAGAAAGAAAGAAAGAAAGAAAGAAAGAAAGAAAGAAAGAAAGAAAGAAAGAAAGAAAGAAAGAAAGAAAGAAAGAAAGAAAGAAAGAAAGAAAGAAAGAAAGAAAGAAAGAAAGAAAGAAAGAAAGAAAGAAAGAAAGAAAGAAAGAAAGAAAGAAAGAAAGAAAGAAAGAAAGAAAGAAAGAAAGAAAGAAAGAAAGAAAGAAAGGAAGGAAGGAAGGAAGGAAGGAAGGAAAGGAAAGACAAAGAAAGAAAGAAAAAATGAAAAGGAAAGACAGAAAGGAAGAAAGACAGAAAAGAAAGATAATTAACAACCCCAAAAAAGACATTTTTGACAGGCAGAATTTTTAAAAAGTGAAAAATGATCATGTTTTGTAGATTCAGCAAGCCTCTTCATTGTTCAAGCACCCCTTAATGCACACTTATGTCCTAAATGGTAAAAAACTGACTTCACTTAAACATCACAAAGAAACAGCTTGTTGTCACCATGTCTTTTAAAAGGACAAGAAGTAGCTTCATTTTCTGAAGGACACTGTAGATACGTTACTAGGAAGATTTGGCTGAGCAATGTTGAGCCTAACTAAAACCTTCCCGCTATTTGTTCTAGTTAAGGCTGAGTGGAGAGATACGTCTAAAACTGAAACTACTTCTAACAGCACTACAGTTCTTTCAGGATAGAGTATAATTGTCCCATTTTATAACCAGAGGCACTGGGGTCCACACAGCTAGAGGTGGTAAATCCAGGGATAAGGTACGTGTCTGCCCCACGCCAGCATCCATGCCCTTACCTCGCTCTACCACTGTGTCTTGCAAGCTTTAGGTCTTTGTCACACCCTGCCTAATGTGACTGTTAATATCCTAGTTGTTCTTGAGTACTTGAGTCTTTATAGTAATCCTCTTTATATAATTTTATAGTAATTTTAAAGCATTTCTTTAAAATCCCTATTTCTGGTATACTAGGTGAACCCTTGAAAGATGCTAACCAACTCATCTCAGGTCAGTGAGCGAACTTGCAGGTATGAGAAAGAACTAAATAGATCCTTTGTTTGTCTTCTTAAAGCAGATAGCAATGCCTTGAAAGGTATTAAGCAAAAAGCAAAAGAGCAGATACTTAAAATGGCAACATAAACTAATCACAAGGCTACTGACAGAGCAGTGTGTCATGATGGGTGACTGAGAAGGGGCTAGCCTCCAATATTCCAGCAATTAACCATGATGCTGGGTAATCAGTTGTGAGATTTCATCCCATCACTCACATCCCTATTCCCACATCTCTAAAAGAGGAAGTTCTACTCGAAGTTCCCTGTCCTTTAGTGAGTCTTCCTTCCCTTCCCAGCTTAGAGTAAGTTGAATTTTCCTCATCGACAGAGTGATAGCAGGCTCTTCTGAGCATGCTCCTCAAAGGCTGCTGCTCTGATCATTCCATCTGATATTCCAAGTGACGAAAGGTCATCTCCATAGTAGATAAACCATGTCTACAGATGGAGGATGATTTGTCCCCAGCAAATGACATTTACTTTGGAGGTGATGAAAGTGGGGAGGCAAAAAAACAAATCTATATGCTGATGATTAAATAGAAAGTTTTAAAGTCAAATTTTCATTCATCCGAAGATGAATGAAAAGGCTATCATGTATAGGCAGCAGTACTATAGGACTTTCAATTACTTTTAATCCACAATATTTATGTTACATTAACTATACTAATATAAATATTTTATTACACCTATTAATTTTTACCTTAAAATGAGTTTTTACCTTTACAAATATTTCTGATGTTAAGGTCCATTGATCACTTAATTTCCTGTACTGAAGATTTTCCTCCTTTTGTTAATGAACCCATTTTATTCAAAACCAGTGCTTTTTTAAAAATAAATTTTACAACAAAAGTTAAATGACCATTTGTTTTTTTAATCTGTGAAATCATTTACCTATTTTAGTTTTTGACCAATGTGAGGGGTTTGAGGGTTGAGGGTGGAGGGCTCTTATCTTTACCAAACACCATTTTTACAAACCAAGCCCACATTTTCTGACTTTCCCACTTACCAACCTTACTCCATACCAATGACCTCTATCTATTTTATTCCTAGATTTGTACAGTACAAATTATTATGAAGTATGCAAGTGATTGCTGTCTTGTGTTTTCTTGCTGGGCAAACCTAAGAGCACAGTAAGAACAATTTCCTTGATTTTTTTAGGACTGTGTCGTTCCTCGTAGCTGATGCTATGGACTCAGCTCTTCTTGGTACTTTGATTATCCTGCATACTGTGTCCTGAGACATTTTATTATCAGGAAGCAAGGAGGAAAGAACAGCATGAATGATAGATATACAAAGTGTCTTAGCTCTTAAATGTAGTTGTAAAGTGAGAGGATGGTAAATATTAGGATCGATATTTTGCAAAACCCACGAAGGTTTATCTTCTTCACTGATGATTTGCAGTGTGCCAGGTCATACCCTAAACACTTAGCATTGAATGATGGGGGGAGGAGACCTTTTCACTATGGTGTTTACACTTTAGTGTAGACAGAAATACAATAATTTCTGTACCGGCATCGAAAAACATATGGGATAGCGGGATGAGAGCAGTTGGGGTGGGTAGAATCTCTTTCTGACGGTATAGCAGAAATGTCATGTTGGAGATGAGATGATACTGAGCTCAGGTTTGAACTATGAGAAGAAATTCACTTAAACCCACATGACTGAACAGACACAAGAATCTGAGGAGTGGAATTTTGACAATAATTCACATGCTAATTAAAATTTAAATAAAAATAAAGAAGTAGCATCTTAAAGGTAACTGGCCCACAAGCACTTAACTGATCATATATAATTTTTAACTAAAAAACTGAACACTACTGCAAAATACATACGCATTTGTTTATTTATAAATGATGTATGTTACAAGTTATCTTCTGCCATAGCAATGGTGCCAATACCCAGTGACTTCAAACATCAAACATTCATTTAGTGCATGAGTATAAAAGTGAGCAACTTGATATAGGTGTGGCAGTACACGCTTTTAATCTTAGCCCTTAGGAGGCAAATCCAGGCTGATTTCCGTGAGATCGAAGCCAGCCTGGTCTACATGGCAAGTTCCAGGCCAGCCAGGACTGCACGGTGAGATCTTGTCTCAAAATAAATAAGTGCTTGTGATCAACTCGTGAGTTCTGTTTGAACTAGAAGTTCTTTTCATCTGGTGACACCCATCCTTACGTCTGTTGGTCTAGCTGGATGAAAGATGGTATACAATGAGGAAACTGGGCTACATGTCCCTCTTACTTCAACAGGCCTGTCTCTCTGGCTGTGGCAAAGGTCAGGGGAGAGAGCACAAACCCAGCTATGCAAGCACTGTATCATATCACTTCTGTTCATATTTGCTCAACTTGTTGGGTTGTAGATAGCAGCTCAACCCAAAGCAAGTCACATGCCCATACTCAGGCAAGGGTCAGGGCAGGTCAGCCCAGGAGAGCAAAGCTCTGTGAAATTAATAGACAGTACCTTAAAGGCAGGGAGATGCAATAAGTTAGTAATTACTGTATTATTATCACACACTCTCACATTAAAATGTTAAGAGGAAGTAAAAACAAAACACACACACACACCAAAAACAAAAGATATGATAGCTATTTTCTTTTTCTTTCTTTTTTTTTTTTTTGTCTTTGACATAGGGTCTCACAGTGTAACTCTGGCTAATCTGGAGCTCACTATGTAGACTAGGATAGCCTTGAACTCACAGAGATCCACTTGCCTCTGCCTCCTGAGTGCTAGGGTTGAAGGTATGCGCTCCCACACCTGGCCATGATTGATAGCCTCTTACGCCACTCCAGAACTGTATTCTTTGTACCACACATGAGACACAGATTCTCCAATGCATTCTCTATTTATTGTTTGTTCCTTATCACAACTTACAGAACAACTCCCAAGCTGATCTGCTTTTACTATCTTCCCTCTCGCTAACACCAAGCCTCTTTCAACCCTCTGTAATCCAACTCAGTGTTTTAAGAGGAATAAGTCACTTTTTGTTATTGAGAATAATTTTCATTCTTGTGAAGATATCTACAAGAACAAATCCCCCATGAAGCCTTACATCTGCAATTGCTCATGTAGATAGACCCTTCTCATCTGTCAAATGCTGGTTATTTGTGAGCACTCATGTAATAAGAAACACATGTAACATACTAACCTGTAGTAAGTCTATAACAAACAAAAGCTACCACGTCTAATTAGCAGATAGTCTATCACATGGAAGCAATAACCTTTGATTCCAGATCCATTTTACGGGAAATTAATATGGGAGTGATACCTTTCTGTACCAGGGGGAAAGAAATATTGTGAGACACACAGTAGGGCAAGTTTCTGATTCTGCAGATCAACAGGCCATGCTTGGAGCAGTGCCAGCCAAGTGGGGGTTTTCAGAACTGCCCAAGAGTAACAAATACATCCTATGGGCCAACAAGAGCTCTGTGATGAAGCTGTAACCATCAGCCCCCTGAGTGAATTTGTGTTCAAGTAAAAAGGCCAGTTGGATCTTCAACAAACCATTTGCTTTGGACTCTTCCAGAACAAGTTAAAGTTGTAGGAGTCAAAGAGGAAACTATGGCATAAACTCATCACTTCGAAAATGCTCTGAAAAGGAAATTTATCTTAGGCTGAGGCACCAGATAATTGTGTCCCATCAAGCTGGCTCCCATCTTCATTTTCCTAAATGATAGTATCATTTCCTGGAAAATAGTTGGTCTTTCCAAGATCACTGAAATGTATTTTAATTGATTGCTTGGGGGGAAAATGCATATGTAAAGTGAGTTAGGTTACAGTTAGGAAAACAGAAATGGAAATGGGTGCTTTGCTAGAAGGAAAGAGATGCACAGTTATAAGGAGGGAAGAAGAGAAAATATAGTAATGGAGATAATAACTGGAAGAACAAATGGGAGATGATAGTGTTACCAGACTTGGGCCTGCAGAGGTGGCCACTGAGCATTTTTATAAGGTGGCACCATGAGGCTTATGCTTAGAGTACTGAGAGTTGCAAACTGTCTGAGCCTGATGCTTATGATGATGATTGTGGTGGTGGTGGCAGGGTGGAAACCAGAGTCAACAACAGAGACCTTCATGTCTCCTTCCTCTCCCCCAGTCTCCCAAACATGCCTCTGCTCTGCAAAACAGCCATCAAGGGGAGATGTAGCCTGTAGAATCCCAGTTGCAGAATCACAGAAAAGGGTACTGGGCTTGGGACTGAACTCGAAAGCCTGTACTATCTGGCATAGAAAGTGTTGAAATTCTAGCTTCTTCAGGAACAGTTATAGGTGAAGCAACAGCTCAAAGACACTGGTTTTTTTTTTGGGGGGGTTGTTTTTTATTTTTGTCCTAAGGGCCCCTGATTTGGGAGTGCATCTCTTTTTCTGTCTCAAGTCTTTTGTGTCTTCTTGTTCAAGATGACTTCAGTGGTGCATGCCTGAGTATCAAGGGGAGGTGTTAAATAAGCTGAAGTTGCAGAGGACATCCTTATTGTCTTCCTTTTCATGGGTAGGTTGAGAGACCCCTGACTTGCATCACTGGTTTTGCTCTAGCTTGGGCCAATCTACTTCTTAATGTACCGCCTGCACTCATCGTAAAACTGTGACACGCTGTAACATCCAGACAAGAATTACCGTTCAGTGTTCGTCTCATTCTTACTTTTTTGAGGAATTGCCCCAGAGTGGTTGCATTCAGTACTTTGTGGTGGGCAACTAACAGCAAGATTAATTATCAGATAAGGCACAGCCACTTGTACCCATCTGAATTGTTTCTTTAGGTTATAATCCTAAGGAGGAATGTTTGCAAAAAAATAAAAAATAAACAAATATCTATTGCAACAGGAACATGAATAAGTAGCCTTTGAAGGACAGCATGCCCTGTTGAGTAGTCTTAGGAGGAAAAACAGTCAGCCTTTACAGCCTCTGCTTCTTTGGGAAGACAAGGAAGGGGACTAATGATTTTCTTAATTAGTTGTATTTTCTGGAATACATTTTATCTATACCCCATTCTTCAGGAAGAAAACAAACATTGCTTGTTGAAGAAGAAATTCAAGTGTGTTGTTCCTGTTGCACAGGAGATCCTGATACTTTTCTGAATGGTGTTTGTCAGGTCGGGATTTGTTGATCAGTGAGCAAGCTGTCAGGAGAAGGTCAAGCTCTGGAGTCTTGAAACTGAGAACTAGGGGAAATCTGTGAGTTTTCAGGAGAATGGTCAGCTTCCAGAATAAGACTGGCTATACTGCCAGTTTGGGTAGATTTTTAGATGAATTGCAGACCCTTTGGTCACATTTCCAAACTCATCTCCTGCTGATGTAAAAATTCACTCTCTGAGGTCATTTGGGTCAGCCTGGGGCCTTTAGTGTCAATACCATCTATGAAGATGTGATATATCCCATGTAATCTATGGAAAATTTCCTAAACCAGAAAATCCTAAGCCCTACCCCAGAAGCAAGGGACAAAAACAAGGATAGAACCGGGCATAGTGTTACACACCTTTAATCCCAGTACTCAGGAGGCAGAGGAAAGCAGATCTCTGTGAGATCAAGGCCAACCTGGTCCACTTAGTGAGTTTCAAAGCAGCCAGAGCTACATAGTGAAAACCTGTCTAAGAAAGAAAGAAAGAAAGAAAGAAAGAAAGAAAGAAAGAAAGAAAGAAAGAAAGAAAGAAAGAAGGGAGGGAGGGAGGGAAGGAAGGAAGGAAGGAAGGAAGGAAGGAAGGAAGGAAGGAAGGAGAGAAGAGAAAAGAAAAGAAAAGAAAAGAGAAAAGAAAAGAAAGAGAACAAGGTTACTATTGAATCAAATTATCTATAAAACAGACAGCAAAACAACTATATTCTGAACATACTTTTGGAGACCAGGCACCCATAGCCTCTTAGCAGGAGAGTTCCCCTCTCTAAAATTAGAGATCCAAGATACTCAAGATTTCTCAGATCTGATTATGCATATCAGCTATTCATTCTTGTTAAAGATAAAGCAACTTGCTTTTTTTTTTTTTTTCACTCAAAGTTCAGCCAAAAAATAAAAATAAAATAGGTGCAATTACACTATCATCTCAGAAAAAAAAGGAAGAAATAAAATGAAAAGGTCTTGATGATTTATGGGAAAGAAAACTTAAAAAAGGCGTAAGGTTGGGGGAGAAGGCAAGCCATTATGGACATTAATCAAAAGCTTAATAATGGCACTTTGTCTTAATCGTCTCTTTTCCTCTATGTCTTCCCAGCTCCCACCCCCATACACTGCTGGACCCTTCTGTGTCTGGCTAACTGCAAGGCCATCTCCTTTGGAGCTGAAAGCATGTTCTAAAACTACTCCTTCCTGTCACTTGTCTCAGGAACCAAACTCTCTTCAGTAGCCTCTATTGAAAATCAGTTGCCTGGTCATCCTGGGGTGTAAGTGACAGTCTTAGTGACAGATTAGAACTACGGGGCCAGCTATAAGACAAGTGTCCCTCTGGTTTCCATCAGCCATGTGCTCCCACAGCCTGTAGCTAGACACACCTTCAATCCCTATTACAACCCTGCAAGGTAGGTACTGTTATTATCTCCGGATGTCAAAAATAGGAACTGAGGCAGAGAGAATTTAGCTGCGCTGCCCGAAACTCACACAACTGTTTGTGAAGTGAACCCAGGTAGCTTAGGGTGGTCCTTATTTCTTTAACCCTATCTATGCCGTCCTGCTTCTGTCATGCTTGCTGGTGTTCTACCATGGGAAAAGTCATTCTCTTGTCAAAAGTCATTCTCTTGTCAGAGATGGAGCAGCGAGCCTTGGAGCCTGACCTTCCTTGGAGGCACACCTCTCCCTTTCTGAGGGCTAGGTGGGTCTGTGGCTCGCTCTTATCAGTGCCACTGGCTTTGCCCAGCTGGTTCATTTCTCCGTTCTGTTCTAATCAATCAACCGCATTTGAAAGTTCAAACGAACCCTTGCATCATCAGCAAGGTGCTCGCATTTCTGAGCCAAGGCCCATCTCGGTGTGGCAAGGGAGTGACTTTGTATAATCACTGCCATCTGTTGGAAGATCAGGACAACCATGGCACAAACCGATGGCGCAGCGAGAGCCCCCGGAGTTGGGCAACAGGAAGGTTTTACCACTGAGAGCAACAGCCCTGCTCCAGAGCCTGCCAGTAACTTAGTCTGGGGACCAACAGAAGCATGTGAGGCATGAAAAAAACAGTCCCCAGGGTTTTTTTCTGGCTATGCTGAGTGATAGCTAGTCCCACGGGAATCTACGTTTTAAACCGGAAGCTTGTTAACCTAAATAAATCTCTAATTAGTGGGATTTAAAACAGTGTGACAGGAATGATGAAAGGAATTTCACGAAGGGTGAACACGTCTTTGTCCGATGAGGTCTTCCGAAGGTCCCTTCACAGACTAATGAGTGTGTTTCTCTAGATGAGTACAATGAAAGCGTCTCCATTCAAAAGCCAGTGGAACTACACAACAGCTCTGAGCAGTGCCATAACTGTCTCCTTTTAAAAAGGAGGGGAACGCAATGGAGCTGTTTGATGCCCTGGGTGCCTGATACTGTGCCCACTGCTTTATATTCAGTTTTGCATTTCATCTTTGCTAGAACTCTGAGAGATGGTCCCAATGTCTGAATGTATATCCCAAGATCTGACAGCTGGCAAGGGGCAGTCTGGACTTGAACACTGATTGCTTCAAAGCTTGAGCTTTTTCTCAGAGAATCCAGAGAATCCCCTTGTCCTAACATAGGCCCCTGCTGGGAGAGTTGTGGAAAGAAAGACAATTACTGGACATGTTCTATGATGGGAATTGAACATATGTTACATTAATGCTTGTTCCTACAGCTCTTTAAAGTCCATCTTGTTTTCCTGGGCTGCGTCTGAAAACATTGATGTGCCACAGTCAGGATTTAAACCAGTCTTTCAGCTTCACAGCTTTGCATTCTTCCCAAGGCACAGTCCTGCCAGCAGTTCTGAAAGCCGCCTCCCTGGGGACAGCTTAGCGGTTTCTCTGTGCATCTACAGGGTGTCAGAGCTCTGTACTGCAGCATTTTCTCCCTTCCTCTTCCTTCTCAGGGCTGACAGTTCCATTCTGGTTTCCTTTTCAGGTAAGCATCTCCACTGTGGGCTATGGAGACATGTACCCAGAGACCCACCTGGGCAGGCTTTTTGCCTTCCTCTGCATCGCTTTCGGGATTATTCTCAATGGGATGCCCATTTCCATCCTCTACAACAAGTTCTCCGACTACTACAGCAAGCTCAAAGCCTACGAGTACACCGCCATCCGCAGGGAACGCGGAAAGGTGAACTTCATGCAGAGGGCCACGAAGAAGATGGCCGAATGCTTATCTAGAAGTCACACACAGCCCACCATAAGGCAAGAGAGTTAATGGTTCGTTAGGATGCGAGGCTGGTAGAACCCACGAAGTTCAAAGCTTCTTTTAAAATTATGGTCCCTTCTGGCAGCCAAGGGGATGGGAAGCCAGCACACACAAAGCATTCAGTTCAGAGTTCCAACTTTAGGAATGCTCGTTTGGACCCAAACTCAAGCCTCACACTGCTCTTTAACTGGATTGTGTTTAACTGGATTGTATTGTGCTAGAAATGGCTCCAAGGCAGCAACATCTTAGATATCTCTTTTAGCTTCTCATGGCATCTAGGGCAATACACATTTTTAGACTTGAATTGACTGGAGATGAATTTTCCTAGTTCAAAGCAAGAGGAGGGGCTCTTAATTTTCCAGAGAATGGAGTGTTACAGCAGGAGCTGTATATGCTTTGGAGTCAGACCAGCCTCTCAGAATCCCAGATCTACCCAGCCGGGCTGGTTGCGGGAACTTACTTCAATCCTCTAAGCCTCAATGTCTTCCACTGTGAGATGCACAAAGCCACACCTACCTTTTAAGATGAGTGTTGAGATTGGAGGTAATATTTATAAGTGCTGGACACCTGATCCTGGAGAGCTATTCAAAGTGTCTGAGTAGGTATTGCCCAGGATATTCTCAGTGGTTCACAGCCAAAGGCAGTCCTATTCCCCAGGTCATACCTGGAGATGTTCTTGGTGGTCACTATAGTGAAAGAGGACAGGACAGGTTCCCTGCATCTGGTAGATTGGAGAAGCATGGAGAGGCATCCCATGCCTCTCCAATCCACCAGATGCAGGCAACACCGCCCTGCAGATCACAGGACAGCCCCGAGCCCCTACAAATTATTCCATATCAGTGATGCCAGCATTGAGAACCTCTGTCCGTGATTACTATGGAAACCCAGACTTGGTCCAGGAAATGTGCCTGTATGTGTGAGTTCATCCCTCCCTTGAAAGGAGCCCCCACTGTCCTCACTCAGACTCCCATTCTTTCTGTTCCCCAGAAAAGGGGCGGGAGAGCAAAACTGCCTTTTCAACAATTGCTGTGTGGCAGGCACTGAAAGAAACACCTCTCTAGACTGAGAGTTGGAAACCAGTGCCCTCGGGTCATTTCTCTCCTCGAGACCTTTCTTTTTAATTCCTTTCTGGGTCCACAGGGCCACTGTAAATCGAAGTCTTAAAATTGAAGGCTCATTTGAACAGAGCACACAGAGATTTGCCCCTGTAACTGGAGCCTGTGACACTATTGAATTCCTCTTAGGGTATGATTGTCCCATCTGGATCATAAATAATCGTAATTTGTGCTGCTGACAGTGGCAAATGCTAGGGCCTATACATACAGTATGTAACTTCATTTAACCCTCAATCCATCCCTAACTTAGATGCTGTGGTTTTTCTATTTAATGGGAAAAGGAAGTTTAGCAAGGTTGAATGATCTAGCTACCTTCACCTAGCCACTGAAATGGAGGGATTGGGCTTTAAGCCTAGGTTCATCTGAAGCACGAGGCTCTGTTGGAAGTCTAAACGTGTGGTTCGCGTACATTATGACAAAGCGTCTAAAGGGTGGAGAGCAGTGTACCGTTCTAAGATCACTAAATCTAGGAGGTCAAGACATCTGTGCTGACCTCTAGAGTCACCTGGGAAGTGGGAACCTCAACTGAGAGATTGCTCTGATTAGAGTCGTGTGTGACCATGGCTGTGTCTGTGAGGTTATCTTGACTGGTGACTGCAGAGTATCTTGACTCTGTAAGTAAGCGCTGGTGCTAACAGATGATTATTGCTTGAGCGCTTAGCCCACCGTGGGCATCATCATCTGTAGCAGGGGGGCCTAGGCTGTATGAGAAAGCTAGATGAATGTGAGCCAGGGAACAAGCCAGAGAAGAAGGCAGCGAGCACCATTCCTCCATGGTTTCTGCTTCAAGCTTTTGCCCTGACTTCCCTCAATGATGAATTTCAACCCAAGCTGCTTTCTGTTGTGGTGTTTTACAGCAACAGCATGTTAGAAGAGTGTCTTACTCTGTTTTGTGGGGCTGTAACAGAACACTGTGGACTGAGCAATATATGTTTATTTCCCTCAGCTCTGGAGGGTAGAAGTTCAAGATGAAGACATGGTCAGGTTAGGTTGTGGGTTCAAGCTGCGCTCTGCAGTCAAGATGGTGCCTTATTGGTGCACTTTACATGGAAGAGTATGTCCCAACAAGGCGAAAGGCAAGCTCACGGAACACCGCTTTGAAGTATCTTTTTAAGGGCCTTGATTCCATCACTCATGAAGAAGCAGCCTCACGGCTTAATTGGCCCTGAACACCACAGCTCTTAATATGCCACACGGACAAGGCATGGGGTAAAGTGGAATCTTAGATGAGCAACAATTTTTAACAGAAACATACCCCAAATCTTGCATAGTTACATACTCCTAAAATTCAAATATAACTCCAAGTCTGGCATCTTTCTTTTGCTAAATCTGACAATTCTGTACTATTTTTCAGAGGCAAAGTTTTCCTATGTAATTACCCCAAAAGCCCTAAAGCCACACCCAGACAGCACACCCCTCAGCCTTCTCTTCCCTCTTGCCAACTAAAAAGAAGAGGAATTTTGAATGAGTCTCCTTGCCAGAAATAATCATGTGAGCTGAGTTGGCTCACATATCCACCTAACACACTTCCATCCATGCCCAGCCCTCCTGCTCTTCGACTCCAGGGATGGATTTGCTGATGAAGTGAGACTTCTGGGTTATCAAGGGGCACAGGGACCAGGGGAGACCTCCCTCTCCACTAGAAAAGAGAGACTGACCCAGAACCGAAAAGCAGAAGAAACTCCCTGAGAGACAGGAGTAGGGGTGTATTGCGCAGGGGCGGGGACACTGATAGCAAGGTTGGAACTCTCCAGGGCTCTGGGATGGGGTCTAGTCAACAGCAGCTGGCCTCCTCCCAGTCTCACTGGCCACATCTGTTCAGACAGCTGTGCACGGCTTCCCCCAGAGAGTAAGAATGGCAGGCAGAATGAAATTAACACACACACACACACACACACACACACACACGGAACATTTTGTGAGCTTCACTGTACAGTAGTCACAGGAACATTACTTAATTTAATACTTCGGTTGCTTCATGAAGGTTTCATCGGTCACTGACAACGACTTAGTCACCATGATCTTGCTCTTGATATGAAAGCTCATTCTGCAATCTACAACACCAAGTTGAAACACAGTTGACATTTTCATCAAACACGACCAAATCTTGGCAGTTTCATCTGGTCTGACCTAATAGTTATGTGCTTACAATTCTCTCAACTTGTTCCACATTGTTAACATGGAAATAATAGTGGTGTTTTCTTCAAGATTTTGATGGCTATTAAAGGACATTGTGTATATTTAAAACTGTAGCACCCTGGCACATGTTATACATTGAATAAAGGTGGATGCTTCTCTTTCTCCTCCTCTTCCTCCTCCTCCTCATCATCATCAACATCATTTCTGTTGTGTTGCTGTTCAGGAAAAGTGCACAAACTCAGACAATGGCCTCTGTTATCAAGAAGAGGTACTGCTCTGCAGGGCTCACTGATTGACCTAACTCAGATGGCAGGAAATGAAGACAGGACACAAGCAGACACACATGCACAGAAAGCTGGGGTTGGGTGGGTCAAGCACTCTGATGGAAACACAACAGCCAGAAACTCAACACGTGTCTTTTACACATCTGAATTGAGGTGACAGGTTTCTCATACACAGCTGAAGGAGGAGGCAGGTTTAGTCTTGGTAGAAGATTTATGAGAGAGGAGCCTCAAGCTCTAAACATCCAGAAGGGAGCTGCAGTTGAAACTTTCCATATGTGCTGTCAACATTCACACAAAGACCAGGGAAAGGCTTTGCCGTTCTGGTGGATCTGATATATTGGGGCTCTTGATAACTCCATGCTCGTGCTAGCATCAAACAATACAAATTCACTCAGGATCTCCTCTACCCCCCACAGAGAGGGCTCTCAGCAGTAGTTCTCAACCTTCCTAAATGCTTCGACCCTTTAACACAGTTCCCCATGTTGTGATGACTCCCAACAATATAATTCCCTCACTGCCACTTCATAACCATAATTTTCCTACTGTTACAAACCTGGCTTTCTGATATGCTGGATATCTAAAATTGACCATGACCCACAGGCTGAGAATAGCTCTAGAAGGCAGGTTTTGAATCTTCACCACCCAGGGCTGTGCACAAGATCCCTGGCCAATGTTCAAAAGAACTTTCTGTAGTAATGAAGACAATGAGCCATTTTCATACAATGACCATTAGCTAGATCATGGCTGCTGTTCCTGCTTTGCCTCAAGGAGAAAAGCAACATGTTTGCAATAAAAGTTTCTTAAAATTAAAGGAAACTTTAGTTAATCACCAAACAAACAACAAAACAGTGCTATTCCAAAAATTTCAGATCAAGGAAAATAGATTTAAATACCATTGACCTCTAAATGCTGGTGACTTGTGCAATCTGGAACAAGATAACTATGATTCCTGAGCCCATGCTCCTCCTTCTCCCTGCCCTCAGGTGATATTTCTAATAAATTTACTCTTCCCCACTTAGCTGTACAGCCACAGCAGTCTGTGGCCAGGTCTGGATAGCCAGATGCTGAGCCCTCTGCCAGGATACCAGAACAGGAAGGAGAATTCCCACAGCAATGGCTCAGCTCACCATCTCTTTTCTTTGGTGAAAGCATTCACAGGTCCCCTGAAGAACCTTTCCCTCCTGCTGTCCTTCAAGTGCAAGTGTTCCCACACTGCTGCTTGTCCCCTAGTGTCTCATTCATCTGGCTTGGTCCTATTCATCCTCTGTAAAGAGATTGTTTATTAAAATTGTTTCAATGGTCTCATTTCCCAGCTAAAATTCTGATTGATGCACCCAGTGTATTTTAAGCAAATTATAGTTTATATTCCCCAAATTGTCAGCAAAACAATAACATATGAGGGGTTGGTTTGTTGTTGTTTTGGCTTGTTTATTTGACAGTCATTCCTCCCCAGATTATCACCCCAGGTAATGAAACCCAGACCTCAACTTTGGAGACCAAGAGGCACATGTAGTTCACAGATGATCAGTAGAACAGGGATGATCAGCACCTCAGAATGATAAAATGATTTAGCCCTCCTATCAAAGGCCTCCTTTTCCCTCTGAAGAGCATTTTTTTTTCAATTAGTCAATCTGTTGGGTCTGTTTAGTCAATCCATTCCATTCATACAAATAGAGTTTCATGAATACGTGATATGCATATGACCAGCTGGAATGTTTGCCACTAGGAACAGAAGCTCTAGTCCTCTTGGGAGACATCTGGAAATCATTTTAGTCGGGCTCCTGCCTGTATTTGTATTGTTTTGCAGGTTGTGCCACTGCAGACAAAAGCCAGAAGAGTTCCACATGCTGCCTTTCCCTATGTCCAGATCAGGCACTGTTACCCAGAGGCTTTACTCTTTCAGAAAGGCTTTGTGAGCTGTCCTAGCAACCTGGGTCAGGATGTGTTTGCTGTCTGACATGGTCTCTGATTTCAAAAATTAGGAAAACAGGCTAGAAAGAAGCTTGTCGACTCTTGGTGCCCTGCTCTTTTATTTTTTTTTTCCAGAGTGTTCTTACTAATTCAGAAAAACTGAATGGATTATGTTCATGATATCTATCCTTCATTCTTGTAAGTTTTAGAAAAAAAAATGATCATTAGTTTCCATCACAATAGGGAGATTATAGCCTTCCTTTCTGGGAAGGGGGCTAATTGAAATGTGAATGACAGTACCTGGCACAATATCTTGCCTATCCTAGCTGGATATGGTGGCACACGCCTGTAATCCCAGCACTCAGGAGGTTGACAGAGAAGACTCACGAGTTTTAAGTTAGTCTGAGCTACTTAGAAAGACATGTATGTGGGGGAATGGGGCATGTGTGTACACATACATGGATACACACACACATATAATATATATCGCCCAGTTTATCATAGCCCTTGCTGTTTGTTTTTTACAAACAAAACCTCATCGAGGCCCTCTACCCAGAATGTACCTTTCTGTGGCCACCAGGATTCACAGTCTCTAGACCATTACATGATTTACCTTCAAGGACACAATATTAATACCCTTACCTATTTGCTATTTTTCCCTCTCCCTGTTACAAAGCCAGGGACCCATCCTGCTCAGCGCAGAGCTTTTCAAGGAAACAAGGGAGGGCTTTCTTTGTTTCAAGAGTCTGCTTTCAACAAGCTACAGCACATGTCAACTTACCGATATAATTTACGTTAAAGGATGAAGCCCAGGGCTTTGGGCAAACCACATCGCCAACCCCTTATCTAGGTTTTGTGAGCTCAAGAAGAGGAGTCATAATGGAACAGCTGTCAGGAGAGGGCCCGAGGAACTAGGAGCGGAACCCCAGGCTGACATCCATTAGGCATGCGGTATAAATGAGAAACCCACCAGGCTTGGAAAGCACTACAGCTCAGAAGTCATTTCTTTCTTCAGGAAGAGCCCAAGCTATATTAATGGGGCCTCTGTTCTGCATCTTGATACACCTTGAGGCTGTCTTTGCACATTCAGAGTAGCTGAAAGTTCTCTGTCTCACGATGGAGAAACAACCTGAAATGTTTGTGTGTTCCACATGTTCGTACTCTCCAATTCTTAGTGTCCTACATAGTGCTAGATGATAACACTGCTTACAAGGTTGTCCTCTAGATGTGGTGGGGATGCTGCACACACGAGATCTAAACAATATGGTTGCCTAAGCAAGATCTGCATACTGGCCACACTGATCAGCATGGCAATGGCAAGGGGAGAAATTTCACAAGGCTCCACCCTTAAACAAAGAACTCCAGGCATTCAGTGGCTTCCAAGGGAGGAAGTATCTGAATTGTCTAGAAGTGAGGCCCCTGAGAGTTTATCCAGTCTCAGCGTTTGGCTCTAACCACGTCAACATATAAGCGGCACTAAATGGTAAGGTTCCAATGCCCATCATATAACAAGCCTTTGTCCATGTTGCCCGCCAGTGAGTGCATTTAACAACACATGCAGGATACAGTAAGCATCCAGATTTATGGTCACCATCAATCTCATGCACCATTGTCATCGCCATGACACAGTTCTTAGGAAGGCTGAGTGAGAAAGATACTGTTATCTCAACTTGGCAAAAATGGAAACTAAGGCACAAAGAAGCTATGTCATATACCCAATGTCCCAGAGACAAAAATAATGCATCAAGGATGAACTTAATGTGACCTGAACCCAAGTCATGTGCTTTTCACACTGCTTTTACAGCTGCTTGACAAATGCTGCCAGAATCTGGTGGTTCAACATGAAATGGAAATGGTCCATTGTTCCACCATCTGCAGTTGTTTTAGATCAATTTGTTGAGAAGGGAGAGAAAACCGGGTTTCCGTAGCATAGGCCAACACCTCTTGAAAATTAAACTTGGCATTCAAGAAGAGAGTTATATTTTTGTACTAGCTTCATGATTCAGTATTGAGGAGTCTCTCCCCCCTTCCTCCATTGTCTCCAAGGTCTCTGAGCTCACCTGTCAATTATTTCTGTTTCCTAAGTAGCATGGGACAAGGGGCTAGTGCCAAGTTTCCCGGCGTGACTCATCCCCTAGAGATGCAGAGCCCAAACAGAGGGAGGGAGAGAACCCAGACACGATGGACCCATCACCTGACCTCCACACACCCCAGTTTCCTCCAGGCCATTTATTTCATTAAAGTGCAGATGCTCAAGGGAAACTCGGAGAGGGGACAAATTCGTTTTTCCTGTGCCTTGGAAATTAAAATTTCTCCTAAAACATAATTTGCTTTGTTCTTTGAAAGAGCTAAGGAGAGGAAGAAAAGGGGTCAGAGGAGTAGGAATAATAAAATGAGAAGCAAGGAGGCTGAGAGGGTGGGTAGAATAAAGGGAAGATTCATAGAAGTGAGAGATGAAGACGGGGGAAGGAAGAAAAGGAACAGACTAGCCCTGAAATGGACCTTGTGTCTTCATTTCATCAGTACTACTTGAAAATGTCATCTGCTTTTAAAAGTTCAATTGGTCCATATTGTGAATCAGCAATACACTGTCAAAGGTATTCTGTGTAATTTCTTCTTTGTGGCCCAATAGTACTCACTAGAAGAGCCCTGAACTCAGTGTATTCAAATGTAATTTATATCTGTGGTACATCTTGAGATGACAGAGTGGTGAGCCGTCCACCTGACGTGTGTTCAAAATGCAATCTTAGAACTTGGCTTTCACACAACCAATTCTTATTGATAACCACAACAGAGCCAAGCCTTGCTCTGGCACTGGCTTATGGTGAATAAAATTCCCTGCCTTCACAGTTTCCATTATAAAGGAATAAATAAATAAAAGAAAATCCCCTGCCTTCACAGAGTTTCCATTATAAAGGAATAAATAAATAAAGGGAAATGGAAATGTGGAGCATCTTAGTGAAAAGCACAAGAGCCAAAAAAGCAGTAACATATTAGGTGGATCACAGGTTTAAATGAGATAATCAGGGTGGACTTTTCTGAGAAGAGTGGGTGATCTGAAGAAGAGGAACTAAAGCTGCAGATGTACAAGAAACCACCAAGCATTTCCCACAAATACCCCTGTGGGAGAGCATGAGCCACGCCCAGCCAGAGAGCAGCCCCCTAGAATGGATGATTTGTAGCCAGATCTGCTTCATGAGTCATAAGCCCAGCACGTCTGTGGCTACCACAGGAGAGCCACAAGTTCCAGGCCAGTCAGTTACATAACAAAGCCCCACCCCCACCTCCCCAAAGAGATTTATCCCATCCAGGAGTGAACTCATGGCCTCAATATATGCAGGAGCAACGCAAGGGTATAGGAAAGTTAAAAAAAAAATCCTCTGAATTATTGAAGTTCAGAGGTTGAAGGGAATGAACCGAAAGAAACAAATGGACTGGTGAAAAACTAGGACAATTGAAACTAACTTGATTGGTCATTGTCCCTGAATGATAAAATCTAGAGTCATATTGAGAGTGAGTGTCGATGGTGCATGCTTGTGATCCCAGCACTCAGGGAGGCAGAGGTAGGAAGATCTCTGTGAGTTCAAGGCCAGCCAGGTCTATAAAGTGAGTGCCAAGGCTACACAGAAAAATCTGTCTCAAAGATACAAAAAACAAAACAAAACCAAAAAAAAAAAAAAAGGAAAAAAGAGAAAGAATCAATCTAAAATAGGGTAACCAACAAAACCCTCAAAGGTGAGGATAGAGATAAAGGGGATTACAACTCCATCTTGGTAGACATGCTAATCCTCAAGTATTACAGAGAAACAGTGTTTGCAAGGGTCCCAAAGAGCCAGCTCATACTCTCCAAGGAATTACAGAGATGATGTGGGGAGCAGCAAATGATTGGGATTGGGAGGAAAAATATGCTAACTTGCCTTTCAGCGTGGCTTCACCTGTTAGGAAGGAAGGGCACAGAATGATCTAGAAGCACTAATAAGGAGTTAGGAGGATATCTACCTTACTCCAGGCTGAGTAGGCAGAAGCCTCTGAACAGAATATCACCATTGCCAGAGAGGACTACAAGATACAAGAGAGGAAGGCTCAAAGGGAGAAGCCGGGAAGAGTTAGGACTATTGGCATGGCGCTAGGAAACACATCTGGTATTCACTGGACAGGTGGTCTGAAGATACTATATGTCCTATGAGGCAAAGAATCGCTCCACAAAATGAAGGTTTGTCCCATCCAATAGCGCCTTCTTTTAGAACATTAATCCAGCTGGGTGGTGGTGGTGCACACCTCTAATTCCAGCACTTGGGAGGCAGAGGCAGACGAAACTTCTGAGTCGGCTAACCTAGACTACAGAGAAAGTTTTAGGCCATCCAGGGCTACACAGAGAAACCCTGGTGTGTCTGTGTGTGTGTGTGTGTGTGTGTATGTGTGTGTGTGTGTTGTAGAACAAGTACTGAGAACATACAGCATGAACAGGCAAGGTAAGGAATGCAGGTGAACTCATAGGTGACTTACATTGTATTCCAAGGAACACAGCAGAAGCTCTATAGGAGGTGGAAAGTGTTAGGAGCTGTTGTTAAGGGTGACGCAGGAATGAGAGTCCAGGGGCTGAGCAATTGCACAGTGGTCCAGGCTATTTATGATCCTGAAGAAGAGCTGATGAGATGGTCCCGCTGGCCTCAGGTCAGATGGCGGTGACAAAGCTGTGAGTAGAAGTTCTCTGGAGTACCGAATGCCTGCTGTTCCTTCTCTGCCCTGCAGGAGGCTGGATGATGCAAAGCTCTCTCCATGGACCTTCCAAACTCCTGAATCCTGCCACATCCTGCTGATGGCCTAAGGCATAACACTTAACCTTGCTGAGCCTGCTTGTCAACTCCTACGGTGACCCAATGAGACTCATTTCTCAGGATTAGACCTTGTCTGCCTTTCATGGAAAAGTTAGTCCAGGATGCTAGCTGCTTGATGCTATGAGAGCCACAGCCTATGGCTTAGGTTCCACATAAAAGGTGAAATTCTGTCTCTGCTTCTTGCCATGGGACCTATGCTGCCTATTTAACCCTGTGGCATGTCCATGTCCTCATAAACATGATGGGAGAGCCATATCAGGTAATGGGGCTCTTGAAAGGAATCATTGGGAAGAAAATATAACAAGCTGTAAGATTTACTTTTTCCTTGTTGGAAGAGACTCAAAAAATGAGTTTTCTCTCTAGAGTGATTTCCACATCAACCATCGGGCCCTTGTGCTCTGGCCCCACATTCTTTTTGTTCTAGTGGAAATCAGGAGTTTCTTTAGGAAGGGTCACAGCTGCTCCCCAGGCCTCGAGGGACTGGAGGACTCAGCCTCAGAGTGAGATCTTGCCCAGCAGAAAGGCAGAGGATCTGAAGTTTACAGTGACGCTGGACTGTATGTAGCCCAAGTCTGAGGAAAGGGATTGAATAGCATGAAAAGAAGAGAAAGGAGGCCTGGGTCCACAAAGACACATCGACATAGTACTCTGAGGCAGAGTAGGCCAAATGCAGCACTGAGTTGGGTATGGCACACGCATGTGACTCCAGCTTTTGGGAGGTCAAGGCAGGAGGACTGCAAGTCTGGGCTACATGTCAAGAAAAGGGACAGAGGGGTGGGCAGAGGCAGATAGAGGTGGGTGTTACTGGAGAGTACGAGTCTTGATTTCTACCTCGGTCTAATCAGGTTAGTGGCTGTTACTGTAGCTGGGAGTCAATGCCACCATTTCACGTATACACAGCAAGAGTTTTTACACTTTTTCTCTCTCTTGTGTTTGGTTCAGCATAGCAGGCCACCTGTTCCCAGACATGGTGAGCTAGCTACAGAGTCAACATTGTTCTCAACCTGGGTTTCTGTGGAGGTCAGTTAATCTTTCAGTTCCGTGTGGTGACAGTTGCCAGCAGTGAAGCTGCCTTTGCCACTGTGGGGAGCTGGCTTGAGGCCATCTGTCACTTGGTGCCTTCTGCATGTCTTGCTTCTGTTTACCAGCAGCTCCCTCATTCCCTAGCTCCCAAATTTCAAGCCCTTGCTGTCCCTTCGGTGACTTGTAATTTAGGGCCAGTCATTCAGGCCTGCTCTTGGTTTCAGCCTGCTCCCCTTTCTAGTCTGTGACAACATGAACACCCACCACTACACAGAGAGAGACGTTCCATCTGCTCTCACTGCCCAGATGGACTCAAATCCCTCTGAAACTATGAACATGAAGAAGTTGCTTCTGTCTAGTATTAAGGCACAGCCAGCAATGCAAAATTAATGCAATCCATATCAAATATTGGGTGACTTTAAACAGGTCAGTTCGTCTACCTACAAAACGGAAGGAAATGACTCTCTTAGCAAAGGTCATCTGAAAAAATGCTTTACATACTGCAAAGCACGGTGCAAGCATAAAATTCTGACAATGAAAATGATGCATGGATTGATATATAAAATCCTCAGTGGAATTACAGCCTGCCTGGCCGTAGAGAGGGAATAAATGATAGAGTGTATCCCTATTAATAGGCCCTCCTCCAGGAAGGTTAAGCAATGTCATTAATATTTCCTGACTTCTGACCTGAGTCCAGATTCCATTTTCCTCCTAGAAAGCCTCATTTACCCTGAAGCTATCTCCCCTGGCCCAGTGATAACCAGAGACCACTCTGCCTTCAGCTGTGCATGGCAGAGTACTGAAACCACAAAGCCAGTCAGGGTGACCTCTCAGGAGCACTTGACAACTTTCTTTCTGTAGGATCTGAAGAGGCCAGGACAGCCTATGGGCATAGGATAGAATGATAAGAAATGGGATGATTGAACAGCCAAGAGAAGAAAACTGGGGTTCCCTTTCATCCTTCTCCAGGGGCTTGCATGTTGGTACCAATCTCCAAGTCAGGGATTAATGGAGCAAGGCTGCAAAGAGCTGTGTATCTCTTGCCTTTACATAAGAATCACAGTTTGAGGTTCATGATGGGCTGTAATATGTCCTCTTCAAACACACTGAGTCCTTACTCCCTGGGTCTGTAAATACAACTCAACTGGGAAAATGGTCTTGGAAGGCGATCCAGTTAAAATGAGGTCATTAGTATGAGCGCTATTCCCATATATCTGTGCTCATAAAGGCATAAGAAATTTTTCCCTAGGGTATACAGGCATACATAGAAAGAATGATATGTGGAAATGAAGCCAGGAGATCAAGTGACATATCTATGGACCAAGTAACAGCAATGATTATCAGCAAGTTCCAAGAAGCCAGAGAGAATCAGAGAAACACCCTGATCTGTCCCCAGAAACATTTGACACCAGTGAACATGATCTAGGACTTGCTACTCCAGAAATGGAAGGCAACTTTCTGTTGTTTAAGCCACTCAGTCTGTGGTACTTGTGATAACATCCCCACTGATAAACACAAGAACATTAGATACCAGTAGCACAATGCCGTGGGGGGTCGCACAGTTGATTTGAACCTCTGCACCACCATTTGCTGCCATTTGCTTGCCTTTTTAGGTCACCATTTCTTCATCTGTTAAATAAGGAAACCCTCCATAGCTTAATGCCTCTGAGAATCAAAACCAAGTAACAGAGGCAAGCGTCTAGTTACAGCGACAGTGTTAGGTTTCACACCTGGGAACAAATGGCTGAGGTGTCTATTTAACATGTCAAAGCAAACCTGGCAGTCAGGTTCTCCCTGCCGGTTACTGGGCCCTCCTAGCTGGCACATACAGGAGCCCCAAACCTTAAACTATTGCAGCCCCAAGGGCTGGGCTGCCATTTCTCCGACTGCTCTTCCCTATGTAATCCAACCATTTTGGTTACCTGGTCTTTTCATCTACTTTCTTTTGGGCCTCCTGGCTGCTGCACCTTCTCTCTCCATCTCCCTTCTCCTCCCCACTTTCCTCACGTGGTTCAGGGTCCTGGCCACTTTCCCTGCCTCTGGCTATGCTCTACCTTTTAACTCTAATAAACTTTTCCCTCCACCATACCTAAGAGCAGTCACGTTCCCTTCCTTTTTTTCTCTTTTTTTCATTCAGCCTGCCTCCTGGCACCCACTCAGCAGTGCAAGTGTGGTTATGAATGCCAGAGCTGAGTGCTTATCTCAAATTCCTTCACCCCTCTAAACCACTCGACCCCTCCCAAAGCAAGCAAAGGATCTGCTTCCTGCCAGGCTGTGGGGATACCTAATCTAACACTGTGTACGAAGAGACTCTAACAAACTTGACAGCTTTAAACACTATGCTTACCTCACAGCTGCATAGAAGAGTCACCTGAGAGGTGTGTCTAGATTAGCTAGGTCTTACCTGGAGGATTTATGTGGAGCAGCTCCTTCCTCCAGAGCTCTGTTTCCTGGGAAAATCCAGTTCCTTCCAGTCATTGCAGTGAAGGTTCTTTGTTCTTTCTACTCTCGGGTCCCACAGTGGAGAAGTGCTGTGTGTCAAGCTTCCTCATACCTTGGGACCTTCTGGATTTCTGCCACTGGCTGCTCTTATAGGGCTCTTTAGATTTAGCCTGCCTGCATAATCTTCTTAGGCCACGTGTTAAAGGAACAGTTATTTGAAACGCTTGTTCAAAGGCAGGCAAGAATGGGGCATGGTGACTCAAGTATAATCTCAGCACTCAAGAGGCTGAGACAGGAGGATTGCCATGAGTTCCCAGCCAACCTACACAGTCAAGTCCCAGGACAGCCTAGGTTACCCTGTGAGACAGTCAACAACAAACAATAACAAATCACAGAAGACGTCAGAGTGCAGATTATAGTGGAGAGGACATTGCACTGTGGGGATGGGCATTAGTGTGTTACAGTGGAGTGTGGCAGTCCAGAAGAGGAACAGGGCTCAATTCCAAATAAAGGAGATCAGAAATTTATAGTAAGAAACAGTAGGTGGAGAGTCACGGAGACAGTCATCAGAGATGAGGAGCGTTTCTGGCTGAACTGACCTAGTGGGATTCTTGCTCTGACATCTTCTGGTGGTAGTAGAGGAAGAAGAATTTGGTCAGATATGTAAAGTGATCAGGTATCAAAGGTTGCAAGACCAAAATGGCTAACCTCATTTGGCAGGGTTTTGCTTGGTTGGGCTCTTGGTGGCCAGAGGTGAGGCTTGATTAAGCTGCGACTATGTCACATGGGACATAGTTATCGAGAAGTGACAGTCACAGGACAAACTTAAAGTTGGCTTGCCACCTGGGTTCTATTCCTGGCTCTGCTGAGTGAGAAGCCCTGTACAAATCCTATCACCTTTCTGAGTCACGAATTGCTTTTAATTAAAAAACCATATCTTTACTCTCAGATGATCTATCTATCTCCTCTTTGTGTATTACCAACCAAAAAAAAATTTTTTTTAAAGAAATGAACTTTGCAACTAAATGAAGGGTTATTGGCCCTCAATGCAAAATAGACTGGCTGGGAGCTTTAAAAATCTCCAGATGGTGGCCCTGGGTGGGCTCCTCCTGGAGATTCTGATTCCAGAGAACTCCAAGAAAAAGAGAGGAGAGGATAAGAATGTGCCCTTCCTGAATGGAACATTCAGAGAAGGAAGTAGAAGCCTTATGGTTGCATTGAAAGCCTTTCAAGAGTGGGACAGGGCTAAGAGAGTGCACCCCAGGCCGAGATTGCCCCCCCCAGCCACATAATTTCAGTTCTGTATGTTTGCCTCCTAAAGAGGAAATGGAGGACACAAGTTGTTAGATGTATTTCTACAGAACCAGAAACACTGGTTTCCAGGGGCATGGCTTTCTTGGCTATGCCTGTCTGGCACCAAGTGTAGGCCCTCTGTCTCCAAGAGCAACATATAGAATGCATATTCTTTGTCTAAGTACCCCATGTATGTATGTAGGAGTCGGCATATATTAATACAGTGTGTTATTAGAATGAATGTACATGTAAAATATTAGGAAACATGAAATTTATTTCATTCCATAGTGTACAATTAATTCCATTCTCTGTCATAACCTTAGTGTACAAATTTCTCCTTGCAGATTTCAAATCCATGCACTTAAAATACGCTGAGAAGAAATGTAAAAAAAAAAAAAGTAAACTTTCAAATAAGCAAAAATATTTTGAACATCCTTTTTAATTTTATTAATATTATGGGAGCATAAGTTTTCATAAGTGTATAGGATGTATGTCTGAAGGCACACATGTACCACACCATGCATGGGGAGGTCAGAGGAACAGCACTGTGGAACTTGTTTTCTCCTTCAAGTTTGCGTGGGTTCTGTGCACCAAAATCAGGTCATCAAGCTTGTATGATAAGCGTCGTTAGCCCCTGAACCATCTCCCTGGCCCTGAGCTTCCTTTAAACACAATGCAAGTACCTTTCACCGCCGGTGACTTACATTCAACCACACAGGGACTCTGCGATGGGGTCGCAATTCACAATAGAAGCCCAATATTTTGCCTGAGGAAGGCCTAGTGGATTATTAAAGCCATGCAGGTGCTGCAGCTTTGTGCTCGCCAGCAGGTATTTGTAAAGTTTCTCTCACAAAACCTTTTAATGACAAGGAAGCAAAGGCAGCCTTCCTATTCTTTGGAGGGAAAATAATTTTTTGAATTTCCCTTCAAAGAAAGTAAAGGGAGTCTGGGATGCAGAGGCACATGGACAGAGAAAGGGCATAGCTATTGCGGAAGGTGGTCTGTTTCAACCGTGTGAATAAGAGCATTTCCAGAGAGCCTTTGCCAGGAACACAGGGCTAAAACGAAATTCCATCCGTAATACTGAACAGCAATGCAAAGTCGGAAGGGAAAACATTTTCTTGAATGTTTCATTGCTTTGGCAGCATCTAGCTCTGTAACCCAGGCCAGGCTTGAACTCTCCGTTCCATGTCTCAGCTTGCCAAATACTGGGATTATCAGTGTGCTTGACCATGGCCAGACCTTTCTTATTTTAAAACTCCAATAAACTCAGTCTTCTAACCTACCCCAGCTAGAACATCATGATAAAAACTAATCATTAAGCATGTGTAAGTGGGTGAGGGGTAAAAGATCTAGACATTTAAAGCCTGAAGCATGTATGATTGAATGTCCACAGGGATAAGCAGTGGTAAAAGCAGCATCCACTCAAGAGAGGCTTTGGTGTGTGTTGATGCAGGCTTCGCTTTTCTCTTTCGTATTTCCCATTGTTCTCTAGCCGTTTGGACCTTTCCATCCCCATGCACAATGGGTCTTCCCCATCCAGTTCATTGACTCAGATGACGATCTTCCCCGAGAGCACACTCACAATCACACTCAGAAGCGCACTTTACCAATTCTCTAGGCATTTCTCAATGCAACGAGTTAACAACAAAGATTACTCATCATGGCAACATTTCTCTGCCAGGCTGGACATCCTGTCACAGGAACTGAGCCTGAAGTATTAATTAGTGCTAGCTTTTACAGCACGTGACTCGTCACAAGCCAAATAGGCATACTTGTAAGTTTGTCCAATTTCGAATGAATTGATCTTCGATATTGCATTTAGCATGATATTTACCACAGCAATTGACACCGTAATTTAAGACACTTGGATCTTAGATTTCTCACCTTTAGAGCTGTGAAAAAATTGATTTCTGTAGTTTAAGCCCGGAAACTGTAGTGTTTTGTTACAGCACCGTCAGTAGCCCAACATAACTAAAAGCCACCACTGCTTTTACTCTGCAGGCCTGAAACATACATAGATTTTCTTGAGGAAATGGCTCTCAAAGGAGAGGAGATATGACACAGTGCTATAAAGACTTAACGGGGAATAGTAGAACAGAAAGGGTTAAATTGTGGTGGGGGATAGGAGAGTAGTATAGAGGAAGAAATAGGGGGAGAGATAAATTAAAAAATAAACAAAAAAACCACAAAAAATCTTAAAAAGTTACATGGAAACCTGCCTATTACATATATATGTATGTATATATAATACAGATGTGTATAGATGTGTATATACACACACACACACACATACACACAAAGAGTTAAAATGAACATACTCTCTAATAGGACAACAATGCTCTTACTAGACTCCACAAGCTGAAAATAAAAAGCCCAGTGCCAGGAACAGATTACCGTTTTGAAATTGTTGGTCAGCCAGGTCAATGTTGTCAATGCTACTGGTTATTGTAGGACACTGCCTGGCCCCAGTACACGGCCCCCAGGGGGTGGTACTCCCGGTCTCCACAGGCCCTGCTGGACACAGCAGCTGCTTTGCAGGGGCCCAGGCCCTGCCCATGGCAGCTGTCAAAGCGGCCCTCCCCAAAGCTGTGTTGCCTTGCCCCCTGCTGTGAGGGCCCACTGAAACCCATTCTAAGAGCTGTGTTTAACCCTTAAGGAGTAGGCTGCTAAAATTTCAAGTGGCTTGCTGTCAGTCCCCCTTTCTGCCTTAGAGCAAATCAGCCCCTCTTCTGCCCTGGGGCTGTGGAGACAGGTGGCAAAGTGGCCTCTCCTGGCTCAGTGAGAACTGTCCATGGTGACTGTTCCTGCCTCAGCCTACTGCTGTGGGAACCGACACCATTCCTGCCTCAGAATACCTACTACTGCTGCCATGGGAGCTGTCCATGATGACAATTACCTTTTCCGCTCCAGCCCACGCTTTCACAGTGAGCTTTTTGTAAAGTTTGGACACTTCCCTCAAGGCAGAATTTTCTAATGGCCAGGCCCCTGCCTGAGGAAGCTCCAGCAGCCCAGCTCCCCACCAGACCTCTGTAATTGTCATCTCTAGCCCTTTGGTAGGACTCATCCCAGATTATGCTAATTTGAGATGAAAAGTCTAGACAAAACCCCACCAATTCCTGAACAGGAAAACTGACCGATCCCTGAGCTTCCCACTAAAACCCACTAATCCCTGAATAGAAGAACCATCCAATCCCTGAACAGGAAAGCCCACCAACCCCTGAGCTCCTCAAGCTCAGTACTTGAAATCCCACCAACCCACACTCTGGAAATCCCTGCCCTAGAAAGCTCTACCCCCTAAGAAAGCCTATATAACATCTGTGTCTGTGCAGTTCCCTGCTGCTTTCTTCCAGGAGCAGAGGCAGCCACTCCCTAATTTGTCTCTCCACTCCTGGATTTGTCCCTCCAATAAATCTCTTTTAGGAGATTTACTGCCTACTGTGACTTTCTCATCAGAAGAAGAGAAGAAAGAAGAAATGAAGGAACAGAGCTCAGGTTCTAAAGTTCCTCAGCTCATCAGGGGTTGGGCCAACCCTCCTCTGGGGCTACAATGACTGGAGAAATGGAGCTCAGACTTCTAGGCTCCTCAGCTCATCAGCAGTTGAGGCAACTTTCCACTGGGAGCTTCAGTGTCTCTTCTGAGGAGGCCTCCTCTCAGAGCTGTGTGGTTCCTGGGCTTCTGTACCTCAGGATACCCTTGGAACACTGTCCTACCCCAGAACTGTGAAATTCCTGGCCTTCCATGTCTCAGAAGACTCTTGGCAGGCTGTCCCACCTCAGAGCTGGGATACCTTCCAGTCCTCAAAGTTGTGAGTTTCCTGGACACCTTCCCACCCAGTAAGAAAGGCAGGCCACCAGCAGCAAACAAACAAGAACAACAACAGTTATCCTCCAGAACTTAATAAAACTATATTGCTGAAGATAAGATAAACTTACATCATAGAATATGGAGAGATCGAGCTGCTACTGATTAAAAAGTTTTATCCCTACTGGATAGTATTCATACTGCTTAAGTGTGTTACGTATACTACTGGATAATAAAAAAATAATCATCAACTTTATCCAGCTGTAAACACAGGAAACCACAAAAACAACTGGCCCAATAAGGCATGCTCACTGCTTACAATAGTGGTATAAACATTATAGAAGTATCCAACCATTTTCTCACTGTATTTAACTCATGTTCTACAAGATAAAAACATACCTGGCACCATTGTTAGGGCAATAACTTGTGACTAGACAGGTCATAGGCTCTAGAAGAGATCCTACTAGTGTTATTCTGCTAAATGAACACAGAATTAAACTATGGCATATCATATACCCACAGATTAATTCATGTCTTGACCCCCATGAGGGAAGCTCCTATTTGCCGTAGATGGTGATTAACAAGGAGAGCCACATCTGGCCAAAGTGCAGAGAATAAGAGATTGTGGAATTAAGAATAGGATACCTCATCCATGAAAGGCCCAGTGATCAAGGCAGCGAGAGCGTGAGAGCCAGATGACTATACAGAAACAGTGGCTTTCAGACTCAACAGGGTAACTGTACCCATGAACTCATAGGGGTTATGACGGCATGTGCAGGACTTGTGAGAGCTCAAGCCAGACAAAATCCCAACATGGAGGGGGGATGTGGGCATGAAGTCCCACCCACCCCTGAGGAGCTGCTGGCAACTGTTAGCTGCTGGAAGAGGAAAAGGCAGTCTTCTTTCTGGGTGTAGCCCCTGGTAAGTCAAGCTTGTCCCAGTGAAAGGTCACACATCCAAGAATATACGGGCAGCACCAAGCAGACTAGTGTGTGTGTGTGTGTGTGTGTGTGTGTGTGTGTGTGTGTGGTATGTTTAAACAGAATACAAAATTGAGAGGAAAAGAAAGAAGGGTGGATCTGGGAGAATTTGGGGAGAGATGTGAACATGATTGAAACACATTATTCAAAATTCTCAAAAAAAGAGCAATTTAAGAGACCCACAAGTTCTCTCTGCAATCATGACATGTCCTCTCTAAGTACTACAGCACACATATGCTAAAAGTAGGGATGTCACTATGTGAAATTATGACATATATTATCACAAGTACAAAATCTGATGGCTTTATATAATAATTCCAGTAAGGCATCAATATCCTGGACATCTTAAAACGTCTCCAATTATTTTGCTTGTTTTGTCTCTTTAGTATCTTTTTGCCTACAGCAGCTCCTTCCCATTGGATTTTTTTTTAAGTGACACATTTGATTTGACAGCTGTCTTGTGATGTCATTTAGCTTGCTGTATGGTTACTGTTTCTATTTCTGTGACAGAATGGACACATGATGGGAGCAATGTAAGAGAGGAGAGATTTATTACTGCTCCCAATTTTTGTCTATTACAGCCAGGGAAAGCATGAGCAGGTGGAGATTGTAACACAGCTTGTTCACGTCTTAATGGATCAGGAAGCAGAGGCACATCCAGAAGCAGTGATGAGCTATAACCATCAGGGC